>NC_037670.1:48967390-49166857 GCF_003255815.1 Theropithecus gelada | reverse complement strand
AAATAAATCCTGTTCCTGTGATTCTGACGTCATCAGCCTCTGCACCTCTGTCTTCTCTTCTGCCACGTGTTGCCTGCTCTCTGTGACTTTGGTAAATGTTTCCTTGTGTACATGGATGAAGTTCAGGATGTTGCCTGGTGTCCCTGAGACAGCACTAACAGGTCCATGACTGGGTCCAGGTCCTGCCTGGAATGATTGGCAAAGCACTCACTGACAGTGTGTAAGGCATCTGTGGTGAAGTGGGTGGCGTGGTCCAGCTCCAAGGACTGGCTGAAGCTTGAAGAGGAACTGGCCACCTTCCGATGCTCTTTCCTAAAGCCTGTCATTATCACCTGCTTGTATGTCAATTCATTGGCTGTGAAGATGAGTTGAGTGCCTTGTTGTCCACCTTCTTAGTGAAGCACTTGAAACTGTCCATCTTGCTCTCCCACTCCCAAAGGTTGAGTGTCACCCTGGGGTTAGGCTCAGGGCCAGGGAGAGTCTGGCACTCACCATCTCAACCTTCCTCTTGTCCCGTCTCCAGGCTGTCTCTTCAGTGCTGGTGGAGCACATCAGGAAGTGACAAAAGTTGTGGCACTGTGCCCGTACCACCCAGAAGTTGGCCGTGTGCTTCATCGACCAGATTGGGCCCTTTCTACACTTGAACACCGATGTCACTTCACGCTCACAGCAACCTCTGTCTCCTGGGTTCAAGCGATTCTCTGGCCTCAGCCTCCTGAGTATCTGAGATTACACATGCCTGCCAATACGCTTTGCTAAATTTTGTATTTTTAGTAGAGACGGGTTTCATCATGTTGGCCAGGCTGGTCTCAAACTGCTGACCTCAAGTGATCCACCTGCCCTGGCATCCCAAAACGTTGGCATTAGAAGTGTGAGCCACCGCGCCCGGCCAAGCACAAAGCTTTTCACATAAAAATGGAAATGAACATTTTAGTATTTCGTGTAATTCATAAAATGCAATTATTTTGGATTCTACTATATAATAAACATCCATATGTGGGGTAAAGTGCTTGGATGCCAATAATTCAGTTATGATTGTGGGTGGGAAGAGTTGAGATGGTGCAAATAAACTTTAAATTTTTTTTTATTTTCAAGATGGAGTCTCGCTCTGTCACCCAGGCTGGAGTGCAGTGGTGCAATCTCAGCTCACTGCAACCTCTGCCTCCCGGATTCAAGCAATTCTCTCTCTCAGCCTCCCTAGTAGCTGGGATTACAGGTGTCCACCACCACACGCAGAAATTTTTTTTTTTTTTTTTTTTAACTTTTAGTAGAGATGGAGTTTCACCAACTTGGCCAGGCTGGTCTTGAACTCCTGACCTCATGACACACCTGCCTTGGCCTCCCAAAGTGCTGGGATTACAGGCATGAGCCACCATGCCCGGCTGCTGCAAGGAAACTTTAAAAGTGACATAAGCCAGGCACGGTGACTCATGCCTGTAATCCCAGCGCTGTGGGAGGCTGTGGCAGGCAGATCACAAGGTCAGGAGTTCGAGAACGGCCTGCTTAAGATGGTGAAACCCTGTTTCTACTAAAAACACAAACCTCAGTCAAGTGTAATAGCGGATGCCTGTAGTCTCAGCTACTCGGGAGGCTGAGGCAGGAGAATTGCTTGAACCCAGGAGGTGGAGGTTGCAGTGAGCCGAGATGGCACCACGACACTCTAGCCTGGGCGGTGGAGTGAGACACTGCCTCAAAAGAAAAAAGAAAAAAAAAATGTGGTATGAACCACAGCTAACCTACAGTCAAATAGAGTGTAAACCAAAACATCTCAAAGTGTATCATCAGTTATCAGGCAATAACATGCAATTTCTAGAACCTAACTTAAATGCAGCTTTTAAAGACATTTTAAACATGTCAGTTGAGTCAGATTTGTTGAATAAAGTTAGCAAATGGGTATCTCTTGAAAATGAGAGCTCCAGGGAATTAAAAAATGTAAAATTCCCATTTCCTTTCTGTGTTAACAGAGCTAATTATGATCTTTACTTAACATGCATAAGTCAACAGAACAACTCAGTATTTCACCAAATTAAAAACAAGAATTATATTAGAGAAGTGAAACCCAAAAGAGAAACGGTCATATAACTAACCTCAGTCAAGTCGTTCTTACGGGCAGCCGGGGAATCTATTTTCTGTTGAGTCCTATACTAGAAAGATTTTCTACACAAGGTGACTCTGGGTCTCGCCTTGTAGGAAGAGTGCTGAGAAAATATTTCACCCACTCTTTCTCCATAAGGAGCTTGGTGCTGATCATTGCTTTTTTCTTATTCGATCTGTAAAGATAGCAAAGACAAAGGCTTAGTGTTTCATTTTTCCTTAAATGATTCTTAATGACTTGCAGTTTTTAAAAACTTGCCCTGAGAGTAAACCAAATAATCCACTAAACAGCTTTCACACCGAGGATGTGTGAGGGCATACCTGTTGTAAGGATTTATAACTTTAAAATCATTCTAAAGGAGCACCTGTGTTTCTAAGGTGGTTTATACTGAACACGCAGTTCATACAAAGTAGACACGGAAGACAAATGGCTATCAGTGATGTATGGCTCAAAAGGCAAAACTTGCTGCCTTGTAAAACGGCTCTATTTGTAAGATTCTGAAGATTCCATTAGAAATACTTGTATTTAAAGGGTAACAATATGGGACAATGAATATGTTGATTTGCTTGATTATAAGAACCACTTCACTAGAAACAACTCTATCAAAACGTCATGTTGCACTACTTAATGTAATTTAAGAAAGCTAAAATGGACAGAAAAAAATCTAGAAATACTTGCGTTTAGTAAACCAGTTTCAGGCTTCACAAGAGTGAATGGTACATTTCACCCATTATCTAGGAACAATTATACATTTGGCACTGAGGAATAATTCAGACCACAACCCCTAGGGGAGAACTAGATTGGTTGGGGATCAAAAAGAACTAAAGCGTCTCTGAAGGCAATTAGCCCCCAACACTGTGACCAAGGCACTGGAAGTGGGGCTTGTTCTTTCTGCCTTCCACACACCTCTTCAGGCTGAACAAGGTGTTATTTTCTTTTCTTTTTTTTTTTTTTTTTTGAGACGGAGTCTCGCTCTGTCGCCCAGGCTGGAGTGCAGTGGCCGGATCTCAGCTCACTGCAAGCTCCGCCGCCCAAGTTTACGCCATTCTCCTGCCTCAGCCTCCCGAGTAGCTGGGACTACAGGCGCCCGCCACCTCGCCCGGCTAGTTTTTTGTATTTTTTAGTAGAGACGGGGTTTCACCGTGTTAGCCAGGATGGTCTCGATCTCCTGACCTCGTGATCCGCCCGTCTCGGCCTCCCAAAGTGCTGGGATTACAGGCTTGAGCCACCGCGCCCGGCCACAAGGTGTTATTTTCTAACGACTTTGTGAATTACGCTTCTTTAAATTCCTGTGATAATCATTCCCTATTTCACAAGGAGGCCTTTCTGTAACATCTTGAAAATGTTACACAAAGAGGCTTTCTAGTAATAATACTAAAGATCACAGTCAAAAATGATTGTGCCCAGAGTAGCAGTACCACTTGACACTTTGGGTTTAGGTTGTGATCTACCGAAAAATAAATTAAAATCATTAATATTTCTATTTAGGGAAATTCTGACAAGTAATCTTATAACAAGATCACTTTATTAATTAAAAAAGTTCAAAAATACTTAGTGAAAAAAATTCACAGATCAGGTTATCTACATGAGACTTTTCAGGGGAAAAAAGCCATATGAAAACAACAACAACAACAACAAAATGAGAGGAGAGACAGGAACTACTCTTGACTATTAATCTCTATCTCTCTCTGATTATCTTTCTGATGAACATCATCTAGTTGCTGCTCAAGCCACGGATTTTCACCTTGGAGTTGACATATCCTCTCTTCTACACAGTTTTCAGTGGATTTACTCACCTTAGCTTCTGCATTTTGATACATCTTTTTCATTTTCCTATTCTGATTCTTCGGTCACCCCGAAGTCTATATCCTCACTCTACCAGGGTTCGGGATAATCTCTTATATTGTAACATACTACTCCGGAAAAAAAGAACAATTTGACTATATGGGCATAGTCTGAGCCATGATATCAATTGGATTCTTAGGCTTTATTGTATGAGCCCATCACATGTTCACAGTGTGTACAGAGGTAGATACACGAGCCTACTTCACCTCTGCCACTATAGTTATTGCTATCCCCACCGGTGTTAAAGTTTTTAGCTGACTTGCTGCACTCCACGGAAGCAATACCAAATGATCCCCCGCAATACTTTGGGCCCTAGGCTTTATTTTTCTCTTCACAGTGGGAGGCTTAACGGGCATTGTATTAGCAAATTCATCATTAGACATTGTATTACATGACACGTACTATGTTGTAGCCCACTTTCACTATGTCCTATCAATAGGAGCTGTATTCGCTATTATAGAAGGTTTTATCCACGGATTCCCCTATTTTCAGGCTACACACTAGACCAAGCTTATGACAAAGCCCATTTTGCCATTATATTTATAGGCATAAATTTAACTTTTTTTTCCACAGCATTTTCTCGGCTTATCTGGAATACCCCGACGCTACTCTGACTACCCTGATGCATATACCACATGAAACATTCTATCATCTATGGGCTCCTTCATTTCCCTAGTAGCAGTAATATTAATAATCTATATAACCTGAGAAGCTTTTGCCTCAAAACATAAGGTCTTACTAATCGAACAACCCTCTACTAACTTAGAGTGGTTGCACAGCTGTCCCCCACCCTACCATACATTTGAAGAGCCAACCTACATAAAACCTAGATGAAAAAGGAATAGAACCTCCTAAAACTGGTTTCAAGCCAACCCTATAACCCCTATAACTTTTTCAATAAGGTATTAGAAAAACTATTTCATAACTTTGTCAAAGTTAAATTATAGGTTGAATCCTGTATATCTTAATGGCTCACCCAGTTCAACTAGGTCTTCAAGACGCCACATCCCCTATTATAGAGGAACTAATCACCTTTCATTCACGACCACGCTCTTATAATAATTTTCTTAATTAGCTTTCTAGTTTTATATGTCCTCTACCTAACTCTCACAACAAAACTAACCAACACCAATATCACAGATGCCCAAGAAATAGAAACCATTTGAACCATCCTACCCGCTATCATTTTAGTCTTAATCACTCTCCCATCCTTACACAGCCTCTATTTGACAGACGAAATCAATAACCCTCTTTTACTATCAAATCAATCAGACACCAATGATACTGAACCCACGAATACACAGATTATGGAGGGATAATCTTTAACTCTTATATACTCCCACCATTATTTTTAAACCCAGGAGACCTTCAGCTCCTCGAAGTTGACAACCGAGTAGTTCTTCCAATTGAAGCTCCTGTTCATATAATAATTACATCTCAGGACATCCTACACTCATGAACCCTTCCTACACTAGGGTTAAAAACAGACGCAGTCCCCGGATGCTTAAACCAAACTACCTTTACCGCCATACGACCAGGCGTCTACTACAGACAATGCTCAGAAATCTGCGGTGCCAACCACAGCTTTATACCCATCGTCGTAGAACTAATTCCACTAAAAGCTTTTGAAATAGGACCCGTATTTACTCTATAGACCCACCACACTCCACTCTATGCCTCTAACACACCCCACCCATAAATCTTTACAAAATATCTCTACAGACCCACTGTACGGCTGCCCCAGCATTAACCTTTTAAGTTAAAGACCGAGAGAAGCAACCCCTCTCTACTGTGAAATGCCCCAACTAAATACAACTACATGACCAACCATCATCACATCTATACTCCTCATCATACAACTAAAATTACTAAACACAAATTACCACTTATCCCCCTCACAAAAAATTAACACACAAAACTACAACAGCCCTTGACAATCAAAATGAATGAAAATCTATTTACCCCATTCATCACCCCAACAATTCTAAGCCTGCCTGCTGCAGTACCTATTATTCTATTTCCCTCCTTACTATTTCCAACTTCCAACCACCTTATTAACAACCGGCTAGTTACTGTTCAACAAAAACTAACTCCACTTGCCCTAAAACAAATAATAGCAATTCACAATACCAAAGGGCAACCCTGATCCCTCATACTAATATCCCTAATTATCTTTATCACTATAAGCAACCTTCTTGGACTTCTACCTCACTCATTTACACCAACCACCCAATTATCCATAAATTTAGCTATAGCAATCCCCCTATGAGCAGGCACAGTAATCATAGGATTTCATTTTAAAACTAAAAACTCTCTAGCTCACTTTCTACCACAAGGTACACCCACACCCCATATCCCCATATTAGTCATCATTGAAACCATTAGCTTATTTATTCAACCAGTGGCCTTAGCTGTACGCTTACTGCCAACATCACAGCAGGTCATTTACTCATGCACCTAATTGGAAGCACTGCATTAGCATTATCAACTGTTAGCCCCCCTACCACCTCAATTATCTTCACACTCCTAGTACTCTTAAGCATTCTGGAAATTGCCGTCACTCTAATTCAAGCCTATGTCTTCACACTCTTAGTTAGCCTCTACCTACACGACAACACCTAATGACCCACCAATTCCATGCCTACCACATAGTTAAACCTAGTCCCTGACCACTAACAGAAGCATTCTCAGCCCTCCTAATAACATCTGGTTTAATTATATGATTTCACTTTTATTCCAACACCCTATTAATACTAGGCCTCCTAACTAATACGTTAACTATGTATCAATGATGACCCGACATTGTTCAAGAAAGTACTTACTAAGGCCATCACACAATACCCGTCCAAAAAGGCCTCCGCTATGGAATAGTACAATTTATTATTTCAGAAGTCGTCTTCTTCACCGGTTTCTTCTGAGCATTTTACCATTCTAGCCTCGCCCCTACCCCACAATTGGGAGGACACTGACCACCAAGTCTTATTTTGTCAACCCACAAGAGTGGGTTAAAAAAGTCTTTATTAAAGGTCTTGAGTGGACTGATTTCTTTGTTATTTTAAAACAGCCCTCATGCTTACTGTGCACTATGACTTACCAGGTATTGTCAACATCCTTCTTAAGCAAAATGTTAACAGCTTACTCAAGACGTGTGGATGAGAGGCCGAAGATTACACTCTTGTGGGCTGACAAAGTAAGTGTTTATGTTAAAAGATCAGTTAATACTAAATTGAAGTTTAAAATAATTGCAACTATTCCATCTTATATATTAGGCGAGAGTTCATAGTTTGGTTCTGGTAGTTTGAAATAGCAATGAGTTAGTCTACCTTTTAGTCAGAAATGAAGCAGAAGTCTAGATTAGTTAGAAGTAGAGGGCAAGCTTTCTTCAGGATTTTTAAGACCTTTATCCCTAGGGATCTCAATGTTCATTTTAGTCTAAGTATAATCCCCATGCATGGGATAAAAGGAGCCACATCTTTGACTTCTTTTATTTTCTTTTTTTCTTTTTTCTTTTCCTTTTCTTGGTAGAGACAAGGTCTCACTCTGTTTCCCTGGCTGGTCTTGAGCTCCTGAGCTCAAGTAATCTTCCTGCCTTGGCCTCTCAAAGTGTTAGCCACCATGCCAGGCCTGAGTTTTCTAATAGTATGTTGGGTGTTGAAATGTTCAAGTTAGACCAGGCGCGGTGGCTCAAGCCTGTAATCCCAGCACTTTGGGAGGCCGAGACAGGCGGATCACGAGGTCAGGAGATCGAGACCAGCCTGGCTAACACGGTGAAACCCTGTCTCTACTGAAAAATACAAAAAACTAGCCGGGCGAGGTGGCGGGCGCCTGAAGTCCCAGCTACTAGGGAGGCTGAGGCAGGAGAATGGCATAGACCCAGGAGGTGGAGCTTGCAGTGAGCTGAGATCCGGCCACTACACTCCAGCCTGGGCAACAGAGCAAGACTCCCTCTCAAAAAAAAAAAAAAAAAAGTTCAAGTTAGTTGACTATTTGTTGAGTAGCTCCAAGGAAGCAGTGTGAGTGAAACCAAAACGGGAGACACCCAATACTGAAATTATAATTATCACTCTAAAACTGTTGATGTACAGTGATCTCTGAAATGAGAGCAGAGCTGAGTAACAAGGGGATGTTACATGTTGTTGGTACATGTCTTGGAAATGGGAAAATGCCAACTTGCCTTGCCTTCATGGAACTGAAAAACAAAAAAAGCAGGGTTTTGTCTTGTCTGCTAGTTGGAGAGGACCATGGAGATCCAGCATCCTAGCACGGATCTGATGGCCCAGAGTGTGAGGAGGTAGAGAAGAAGCTGTAGTTATTCCAGCCAGGTTTTGATACCTGTTTGTTTTCTGTCCTTGGTGTGATTGATGAGCTCAGTGATAGGAGACAATTAGGTAATCTATTTTAATGAGATTTTATATATATATTTAATATACACATCAATATATAAATATATATTATATATTTATATGCTTATATATTATTAATATATATTAATATAGTTGTATACTAAATATATACATATATACACACATATATATATTATTACAGAGGAAGGACTTTGCTGTACGAAATTGCATTCCCCAAAACTAAAACTATGCTACTTACTCAACTGAGGTAAAAAATGGAAGACTATCACGCCTGCAATCCCAACACTTTGGGAGGCCAAGGTGGGTGGATCGAGGTCAGGAGATGGAGACCATCCTGCCTTACATGGTGAAACCCCGTCTCTACTAAAACTACAAAAAATTAGCAGGGCGTGGTGGGGGGCACCTGTAGTCCCAGCTACTGGTGGGGGCTGCGGCAAGAGAATGGCGTGAACCCGGGAGGCGGAGCTTGCAGTGAGCCGAGATCGCGCCACCGCACTCCAGCCTGGGCGACAAGAGCGAGACTCCGTCTCAAAGGAAAATAAATAAATGAAATAAAAAATAATAATACTAATCAAAAAGACTAAGGGGGGACTCCCAAGGGTCAGGACAAGAATAAATACCTTGGAATATTAATATACATTTCATGAAGCCCGAGTGTTAATTGCCCCCTTTCAAATAAAACAATACCGGCAGGGCACGGTGGCTCACGTCTGTAATCTCAGCCGTTTATGATGCCAAGGCGGGTGGATCATGAGGTCAAGGTATCAAGAACATCCTGGCCAACAGGGTGAAACCCCATCTCTACTGAAAATACAGAAATTAGCCGGGTGTGCCGGCGTGCGCCTGTAGTCCCAGCTCCTCGGAAGGCTGAGGCAGGAGAATCGCTTGAACTCAGGAGGCGGAGGTTGCAGTGAGCCGAGCTCGCGCCACTGCACTCCAGTCTGGCGACAGAGTAAGACTGTTTCAACCAACTATTCAAACAGAGTAACATTGCTACTATTCTGAACTCGTAAGTTAGGATAAGTATGTAAGATTTAAATTTTTATTGATGTATATAGCATGCATACAGAAGTATATATGCAATAAAATATTTGTTTGTTTTTTTTTTGAGACGGAGTCTCGCTCTGTCGCCCAGGCTGGAGTGCTGTGGCACGATCTCGGCTCACTGCAAGCTCCGCCTCCCGGGTTCACGCCATTCTCCTGCCTCAGCCTCCCGAGTAGCTGGGACTACAGGCGCCGCCACCTCACCCGGCTAGTTTTTTTTGTATTTTTTAGTAGAGACGGGGTTTCACTGTGTTAGCCAGGATGGTCTCGATCTGCTGACCTCGTGATCCGCCCGTCTCGGCCTCCCAAAGTGCTGGGATTACAGGCTTGAGCCACCGCGCCCGGCCCGCAATAAAATATTAATGTAATGTTCAATAAATTATAACAAAGCTAATACATTAGTGTAACTATAGAATGGAAATACCTTTGTTTTTGTCCACCAACTATTTCCTCTTCCTCCTCCCCAAATGTAAGCACAAGCCTAAGAGCTAGTGTTCTAGATAACTTTTCTTTTTTATACTAGTGTTTTATTGGAGCATGTTTTAAATTCTTACACACAATGTCCAAAATAGTGTAATAGGCTGATGCTCAGCCTCAACATCTACTAATTCTGTCTCATTTCTGTTTAATGTCTGGTTCAGCTCCTTCCCCACACCCACTTTATTGTTGTGTTCATTTTCTGTAAGATAAGATGTATATGCATTGAAACATACAGTCTTTGTCTTTCTGACAAATCAATACAGCCATATATCCATTTCCCTTTCAAATATAGAATCACTGCCACCTAACAATTGTTAACGTGCATGTGAATCACCTGGAAGTCTTTGAAGTTTAGATTTTGATACAGTGTATCTGGGTTTTGCCCTGCCCCTCCCCGCCCCGCCCCGCCCCGCCCTAGCTTCGCCTCGCCCCAGCTTGACCCCGCCCCAGCCTCGCCCCTTCCCCTCACGGCCCCCGCGCCCCGCCCCGCCCGCGGTTCTGGGGAACCTAGAGTCGCAGACGCGTTTCCAGAGGACGGAATTCGGCGTCGGACTCGGAGCCCCGCGTAGTTCCGGAGGCGACTGCGACGCATGGCGGCGAGCAGTGTGGAGAAGACGCGCGGGTGGCGGGGCCTTGCACTGCGGCGGCCCTCCGGCACCCTCGTGCTGCCCGCCTTCCTCCAGGCCCTAGGACCTCATGCCCGGGAGGCAGCGTGGGCCCCAGGCCCGGGTACTCACTGCGCCTCCCGCAGACGCCGGCTTCCCGGCCCAGTTTCCAGCACCGGGAATCCTTCCACTGTCTGTCTCTGCCCAGGGCAACCCCTGCGCAGTAACACCGACCCCAGAGCGCACCCGTTAGGCGATGAAGGCACAAAAGAAGAGGAAGAAAACCTGGAACAGAGCCTCGGTGGCAAATGGAGGCGAGAAGGCCTCAAAGAAACTCGCCCCAGAGGAAGTTCCCGTAAGCGCGGAGGCTCAGGCAAGGGCGGGCGTCAGTCGGGAGGGGTGGAATCCCCCGGTGCGAATCCAGCGGCACGTGTGATCCACGGGTCCGCGGAGTTAAGGCTGGGAGGGGGATGGAGTGGGGCCGGGCCTTGTGTTGTGTCCCAGCGCCCTCTCATAGCCGCGGCCCCAAATCCGTCACAGGTACAAGCAGTTGGCCCAGGGATTGGCTTGGTGCGTGGAGCGACTGCAGCTGGGTCTCAAGAGGCAGAAATTTCCATCCCGACACAGAGTAAGGGACGTGGATTGTGTGATGCCCCATTATTTTATGTTATCAATAAGATAATTTTTAAAATGCTACAAATGATTTTGAGTCCAGCTCGAGCAACTTAGTGAGACACCTGTCTCTAACAACAACAGCCAAAACAAACAATAACAAAACCCTCAAGGTTCGGATATACTCCTGATTAAGAAACCCAGAATAGATAAGTGCAATATATAAACTTCTGTATCTCAAAAATGTTAGAAGAGTTGGCATTTGATAGGTGCTACTTCCTTCAAAGTTCTCCTTTTTAATCTGCTTTTCAAGACTTACCTGTCTTTCCACATAGCAGCTGCCCATTTTTCTTTTCCATGTTTCTCTTTTTCTTACAGTCTATGGGACTTCATAAATTAGGAAAATAAGCTTTTTAGGACATAGGTCGCAAATATTTTGCCCCAGTTTGACTGTAAAGTATTGTAATAGAGAACTTAAATTTTAAAATTTCTACACTGTAAATATGCACATGGTATTAGATGTTAAAATTAAACCTTAACGAAGTTGTTTTTAAAATATCACACATCTTCTTTTAATTTTTTTTTTTTTTTGTGAGATGGAGTTTTACTCTTGTCACCCAGGCTGCAGTGCAGTGGCATGATCTTGGCTCACTGCAACTTCTGCCTCCTGGATTCAAGCCCTTCTCCAGCCTCAGCCTTCTGAGTAGCTGGGATTACAGGCATGTGTCACCATGCCTGGCTAATTTTTGTATTTTCAATAGAGACGGGGTTTCAGCATGTTGGCGAAGCTGGTCTCAAACTTGTGACCTCAGGTGATCCCTCTGCCTCAGCTTCTCATAGTGCTGTTTAATGGGTGTATATATTACTCAGTTATAACTACATAACAAACAATCCCAAAACATACTAGCTCAGGATTGAGCAGGTTAGAAATTTAGGTTGGGCTCAGGTGGGCTATTCTCCTAGGCTGAGATTGGCTCCTTCAGGTGTCAGTGGTCAGCTGCTCGTGAATTAGGTGGCTCTGCTTCTGGCAGTGAGCTTTCTGTAGACTGAGGCTCTTTGGCTTTTCTCAGCATGCTATTTTATCCTCCAGAAAGCTAAAATGGGCTTGTTCTCATAGACATGGAAGAATTCTGAATAAGATAACAGAAGAATCTAGGACCTTTTAAGCCTGGGCCCCAAACTGGCACACTGTGCCAATATAAATATGTCAAGAGAGATTCAAGGTTTATACATTGTAGGAGGTGCCTAGTGTGAAAACTCATTCCCCTATCAAAAATACCGTGAGTTCTTTTCAGTAGGTGAGAAGTTCCCAGAGAAAACTGTCCGTTTTACAACCGTATTCACCTGTGTAGGTAGGTTGTTTACTTGGAAGTGGGAGGTGGGTTCTGTGTTCTTGAATGGGAAGACACATTTTTCTCAACATGTGAGCTCTTTCTGTGTTTATCAATTTTACGTAAACCGAATGAAAATACCAAGGTTTTAACATTTTTGTATGACACCTGCAGTCTTTCACTATTGTGATGACAGTTTTAAAAATCTCATAATGGAGTGAAAAAACACTTGCTCCTCTAGATAGCAAAATGTGCTATTAATGTCTGCAATTAATTGTTTACTGACAGCTGAAAAGAGAAACACATGGAACAGAGTAGGAAACCCAGAAATACTGAAATTATGTAGGCTAGAAGTAAGGATTGATGAGTAGGAAAGGATGAATTATTAATGAAAAAATGCCTGCTGTTTGAAGAAAACTGATGAACTTTTAGGTCACAAACATGAGTTCCTGATGGAATATTGAAATTTTGACATATGCAAATGAGTAAGAGACCAGAAGAAAACACAAATGCTTGTTTTACAGGTACCTTTTATGTTGACAAAGGCCTTCCTAAGAATGGCCTCATAAGCAGACATCCTGGAGGTTGATTTAGCAAACTAAAAATTAAAACTGCCTGTGTTTCAGGAAAAAAAGTAACAAAACAAAAGAGAGCTTACTTGAAAAATATTAACTATATTATATACATATGTTCAGAGGAAAAGTATGTTTTCATTTTTTAGGGAATTCATTATATATGTGTGTGTGTATATATATATATATATTTTTTTTTTTTTGCTCAGTCTCGCTTCTTTGCCCAGGTTGGTGTCCAGTGGCACAGTCTTGGCTCACTGCGACCTCTGTCTCCCATGTTCAAGCAATTCTCCTCCCTCAGCCTCCTAAGTAGCTGGGATTACAAGCAGGTGCCAGTATGCCTGGCTAATTTTTGCATTTTTAGTAGAGAGGGGATTTCACCATGTTGGCCAGGCTGGTCTCAAACTCCTGACTTCAAGTGATCTGCCTGCCTTGGCCTCCCAAAGTGCTGGGATTACAGGTTTGAGCCACCGTGCCTGGCCTATATTGTTTATTATAGATGATATGATATACATATATTACTGATACATATACCATCTATACGTATAGCATATATACCTTAATCAGCAACTTAAACTTTAAGCAGGAATATAAAACGTCCTCACAAATATTGTGGATAGAAAACTGTTTCATTCCTCTTTTAATTTAAATTCTTATACCAGAAACGTGAAGGAATTTTTCCAGTGTACATAAGTAACTTCTAGATCTGGAAAAAAGCACTTTGCACAACTTGAGTTTTTGAAGGTTTGATTTGAAAGAATTCTCTGTAAAATGAAAACATACTTTTCATCAACTGTGTATATATACGTATTGTCATCTAACGTGTATATATAACTTACATAGCAGTATATCTGTAATATATATGGTATACGTATGAGTAATAGATATCATATGATAGGTAATAAACAATATAGGCTGGGCACAGTGGCTCACACCTGTAATCACAGCACTTTCGGAGGCCAAGGCAGGCAGATCACTTGAGGTCAGGAGTTTGAGACCAGCGTGGCCAACATGGTGAAATCCCCTCTCTACTAAAAATGCAAAAATTAGCCGGTCATACTGGCACCTGCCTGTAATCCCAGCTACTTGGGAGGCTGAGGGAGGAGAATTGCTTAAACCTGGGAGTTCTGTACTAAAAATGCAAAAATTAGCCGGGCATGCTGGCACCTGTCTGTAATCCCAGCTGTTTTCTAGAAACATTCATATTGTAGAACATATTGCCAATCACCCAGATCCTCAATTTTTTATTTGTTTGAAATAGGATTGCTGGTTATTTCACATTATTTTCTGACATTATTGTTTCATTTTTTCCTTTTATGGGTTTATTCAATTGGATAGATATAGAAATACAAGAATCTCCAAATCAAGTATCAAGGCGACAAAAAAAAAAAAAAGAGATTAGGGAAAGTTATTTTGTGAAATAACCATCTGGTTACGGTTACACATATCATATCAACTTAATAAAATCTTACGCAGTGCTTACGTGTCTAGGTTTCCCACGACCACCCCCAGGTTTGGTGGTTCATCGGAAGGACTCACAGGACTCAGCAAATAGTCATACTCAGATCTTTAACTGATTACAAGAAAGGAGACAAGTAAAATTAGTAGAGAAAAAGGTGCCTGTGGTCAAGTCTGGAGGAAACCAGGCACAAGCTTCCAGGAGTTCTCTCCTGTGGAGTTCCCAGGATCTGCTTAATTCTCCCAGGCTCGCATTTTGACAGCATAGGTGCAGTGATGTCTACCACTACCAGAGTCTCATTAGAGACTAAGTACCCAAGTTTTTATGTGGAGGTTACTCTCCCTCACATGTACCCAAGTTAGAGACTTCTAGAAAGAAAGCAGCTGTTCAGAGTAAACACACTGTTTGTATAAACACGTTAGACACAGTGAGCCAGTCTTCTCAGGGAATGGTGAAAGCCCTCCCAATTCCAATTTCCTAAACACCAGCCAAGGGCCAGCCTTGCATACAGGCCTTTCTAAGGATGGAAGTCTCTTGCCTGCTATATGAAATCTTTTTTGCACAACACTTATAACCCGAACTTAATTTTTGGTGTTGTTTTATAATTTGATTTTAATAACACTCAATATTATAAGATAAGGTAACTTGGTACTAGTTTCTGTTGTATGATCCATCTGAAGTTGTAATGCTAATTGCTTTTGTGACTTTCGGTGACGAACAGGTATTTGTATGTAAGTTGCCATAGCAATGTTAGGTAATGATAATCTGTCCTTTGTAACTCATTAATCTTTCAGCAAAATTGTTAAATAAGCATAATAATTTCTGAGTTAAAATTAGAATAAAAATTGTCTTTTATTTTGATTACATGAATAATCTGGTTTTCATATGGTGCTAAATCCCTGTTTAGAATTATGAAATAAGATAAAATAGACAATCATTTATCAACATTTTCTTGCCTACACATGCAATTAAATTTATTTATTTTATGTAGATTATATACTTCAATTTGCAAAAGAATGACCACACGCTGTTCCTTTGGTCTTCAATGATGTCTAATTTTTAGGGCCACTGTGTCTTGCTTAAATTTATCATAATAACAGTTTCCGTGAATATCTTTTATTTTTTATCTTCATTTTTGAGACAGAGTTTAGCTCCAGTCACTCAGGCTGCTGCGCAGTGACACAATCCCGGCTCACTGCAACCTCCACCTCCTGGGTTCAAGCAATTCTCTGGCCTCAGCCTCCCAAGTACCTGGGACTACAGGCATGCACCACCATGCCCAGTTAATTTTTTTGTATTTAGTAGAGGTGGGGTTTCACCGTGTTTGTTAGGCTGGTCTAGAACTCCTGACCTCACATGATCCACCTACCTCGGCCTCCCAAAGTGCTGGGATTACAGGCATGAGCCACTGCACCTGGCCATCTTTTTTTCTTTTAAAATTTTTGTTCTGGAGATCCTGGGATGCATAGACAGTGAATATCTTTGTTTGTTTGTTTGTTTTTTGTTTGCTTGCTTGTTTGAGACGAAGTCTCACTCTGTCACCCAGGCTGGAGTGCAGTGGTGCGATCTTGGCTAACTGCAACCTCCACCTCCTGGGTTCAAGTGATTCTCCCACCTCAGCCTCTCGAGTAGCTGAAATTACGGGAGGCTGCCACCATGCCAGGCTAATTTTTGTATTTTTAGTAGAGATGATGTTTCACCATGTTGGCCAGGCTGGTCTAGAACTCCTGACCTCAGGTGATCCACCCACCTCTGCCTCCCAAAGTGCTGAGATTATAGGTGTGAGCCACCATGCCCAGCTGTGAATATCTTTGTTAAATCAATAACTTTATTTCTTAGAGCAGTTTTAGGTTCACAGTACAATGGAGAGGAAGGTACAGAGATTTCTCGTATGTTCCATGCCTCCCACACCTGCGTAGCCTTCCCCATTGTTAGTATTTTCCACCAGAGTGGTACATTGGTTAAAACTAATGAACCTACATCAACACATTGTAATCACTTGAAGTTTGTAGGTTACATCAAGCTTCACTCTTGATGCTGTACATTCTGTGAATTTGGACAAAAATGTATAATGATACATATCTATTATTGTAATATGATTGACAGAACAGTTTCACTACCCTAAAAATTCTCTAAAACATGCCTGTTCATTTCTCACTTTCTCCCTGGCAACCATTGATCTTTACTCTGTCTTCTTAATTTTGCTTTTTTCAGAAGAGTCATATAGTTGGAATAATACAGTGGATATCTTTTTGAATAGTTATAAAAAAAAAAAAGAGCTCCGTCGCAGTTGAATGTAGTCGTTTAAGATGTTCTTTGTCCTTTTGTTTTTCTTTAGCTTCGGTTTTTTTTTGTTTGTTGGTTTTTGAGACAGAGTCTCGCTCTGTCGCCCAGGCTGGAATGCAGTGGCCAGATCTCAGCTCACTGCAAGCTCCGCCTCCCGGGTTTACATCATTCTCCTGCCTCAGCCTCCCGAGTAGTTGGGACTACAGGCGCCCACCACCTCGTCCAGCTAGTTTTTTTTTTTTTTTTTTTTTTTGTATTTTTTAGTAGAGACGGGGTTTCACCGTGTTAGCCAGGATGGTCTCGATCTCCTGACTTCATGATCCACCCGTCTTGGCCTCCCAAAGTGCTGGGATTACAGGCTTGAGCCACAGCGCCCGGCCTCTTTTGCTTCTTTATCATTGTAAAGAAAGATATATGCTGATGATGTATGCTTTACATATTTAGAAAACAAGATTGTATAAGTATTTGCCACATAATGGAAAGGATTGAGGAAAAGGACACCATACAGTACCACACAGCACAAACTATGGCCTCTAGCTCCATGAGATGGGTCCAGATAGACTCTCTAGCAATGAAAGGGGACAAGTTCAAGGGATTGTATTTTATAAAACTGGAATCACAAAGTCTTTCTTACTTACCTTCGGTTAGAAATAAGAGCAGACGGTGAATGCTATAGGTAAATAGATAGGTTCCTCACTGATCCTCCTCCTTTGAGGGATGAGTTTGACAACAGGCTATTATAATGACATGACTCACCTACAACTGGATTCTGTCACGAGGGATGGCAAGAGAGTTTTGCTTTATGTAAGGTGAAAAAGAATTTTTTCCCCTACCGGGGAGAAGGGCAAACATTGGAACATACTGGTAGTAAAAGGGCACTGATAGTTTTCTTTCTATATACTTTTCACATCATATAGTATTGCCTGGCGGCCTGCCATACCTCCCCAGTGTTTCTTAAGCTTCTCTCTGAATGTGAAGTGTGGTTCATAGTGGATAAGCTCTCCAGTATGCTTTTTTATAATATGTACTAGGGTGACTAGCAACAGAAACATTAGCAGAATATTCTTTCCTTACTACTTTTCAAGTATATGCATTCTTTTGAAGATGTTGAAGTGAGAAATTAAATATCTGAGAACTAGAAAGGAAAAATAATCCAGAACATAGAAATGTTATTAGGATAATAAACATATGAAGAGGTAGATCACAGGATGAACTTTTTATTTTTTAACAAAATGAATTTTAAGATAAATGTCTTTATCTGCAGAGGCACCTTAAAGCAAGAAAATGAACAAAAAATAAATGTTGATATGCTGTACAAAAAAAGTAGAGAAGAATTCGAAAGGAAAGGGAATGTGTGTATGTGTATGTATAGGTGTGTGTATGTGTTTGTGGCATCTTTGATTATTAAAAATGAGGAAAGTATTTTCTAACTGGTAGACACAGTGTTTTAGAATGGTGATTTTGAGACTTTGTGATATTAAGGTTTTTGAAACATGATTGCATAGAGGCTACCGACATCATAAATTGGTTGTTTTTCATCTCAATGCCCTTTTGAAATCTTTAACTACATTGTGATGTCCAGAAATAATGTGCAGAATTTGTATCTGTGTCCTAAAATGGTATGTGAGTGGTTATACACTTTACATACCTTCTGCCACTTTCTTTGGTGTACGTTGTATTATATCTTCTAGGTGTATCCAGAGTGATATGAGTATCTCTGGTTTAATTCATTTTACACTTTTCGTTGTATTCCCTTAGACCACTTTAGCACATTTAGACTCTCCTGTTGCTGGTAAATGAAGAAAGAGATAAAAACAAATATAATGTCAGATTAAAAAGGCTTTTATTCAATCAGTTTGTATCTACTCGTGTTTACTATATGAGACTTTAAAGCTGAAAAATTCAGAATGCAAGCATGCACCACCATATTTTATAAATGCCCTTAGAACTATGATTCACGAGCCTTTAGCCTCTGAAGTTAAGACAATTCATTTCTCTGAAGAAGATTGCTGTGCTCTTCTCAGAAAAGAAAACAGAAAAGAGCAAATGGCATTGTCTTACTTGACCTCTTGGACATCCTTGAATGAAACTGAAACTCCGGGGATACTCAGATCAAAATTTAGAACTAATGTTTTGAGTAACATATATAGTTTGTGAACATCTGGTGATGATGAGGCCTTGATGGTGAAATGAACGTTCAAGTTTCACTTTGGCATTTTTTGCTCTTTTCCTTGACTTGTCTTAAAAGCTTAAATTCAACAGTTTTATTTATACAGAAACCAGGAATATAACTTGTTGAATATATTTCTGTCCTGTCTCACAGCATTGTACATGTTTCAGATCTCCTGTGAACTAGACTTGTTCTTATATGGGAACAATTAGGTTTCTTGTTTGTTTGTTTGTGTTTTTGAGACAGAGTCTTGCTCTGTCACCCAGGCTGGAGTGCAGTGGCTCAGTCTTGGCTTATTACAACCTCTGCCTCGAGTTCAAGCAGTTCTCCTCCTCAGCCCCTCCAGTAGCTGATCCCACATGCACGTGCAACCACAGCCCGCTAACTTTTCCTTTTTTTTTTTTTTTGAGACGGAGTCTCGCTCTGTCGCCCAGGCTGGAGTGCAGTGGCCGGATCTCAGCTCATTGCAAGCTCCGCCTCCCGGGTTCACGCCATTCTCCTGCCTCAGCCTCCCGAGTAGCTGGGACTACAGGCGTCCGCCACCTCGCCCGGCTAGTTTTTTGTATTTTTCAGTAGAGACGGGGTTTCACCGTGTTAGCCAGGATGGTCTGGATCTCCTGACCTCGTGATCCACCCGTCTCGGCCTCCCAAAATGCTGGGATTACAGGCTTGAGCCACCGCACCCGGCCAACTTTTCCATTTTTATTAGAGATGGGGTTTCACCAAGTTGGCCAGGGTGCTCTCCAACTCCTGACCGCAGGTGATCTGCCCAACTCAGCTTTCCAATGTGCTGGGATGACACATGGGAGCCGCTGTGCCGGCAACAAAGATTTTTAAGGCTATTATATTTTATACAAATCTATGGTCTATATTTAAGGCTTAACATGAATTCTGAAGGTACTCATGCATTGAGGAAAGATCATCTCAGTTTAATGAAAGTAGTTTTTAATTTAATGTATATTCATTAAAATATCTTTTGAAGATTTTGTCTCTAGTACACGAAAACACACAATAATGTCAAGGCTATTTAACCTTAATGTGTTTATGCACAAAGTTATTCAAATATTTTCCTATCTCTTCAGAGATAAGAAAATATTTGATAAGATTACTAATAAACAAATTTCTCATGGAAAGCAAAATATATAATAGACATCATTGAGTGATTCAAAGTAAATTGTAGTAAATGACAAAAACTTAGTACAAAATGCGAGACTCTAGTTAAGTAAACTTGTCTGAGTTAATAGCAATTACAGGACTTGTAACATTAGACCTTGAAGGAGTAGTGTGTTTGTGGGGGTAGAGGTCAATATGGCTGCTTCAGTGAAGAAGTAAACGTTATACTTTAGTACAATTTGCATTACTATTTACATCGTAGTAAATAAAACCTTTATTTTCAGATATTTTAGATTATATTTCTACTACTTGAACCATCAATAGTAAGACTTTCCAAAAATTTGGGAAGCTGTGCGATGATGATACATATCTATCGCCCTAAATGTTCAAAAACCAGACAGCAACGACAGACTTTGGACACACGAACTTCATAGTTAAAGAAAGGATTAATCTTGGAGCTGTGTTTCTATCAGGGAATTATACTCTTCATTACCTGTGTGAATCACAGCTTTTGAGTAGAAAGAGAGCAAAGAAGGGAAAGAAGCATAGAAAATTTTATTCTAGATTCCTTCAATTGTCTTCATGCTACCATAATTCTGAGTTGTAAAAAATCATTTTGTGATCAAATGTAGTTCGTCTTTACTCCCCTTATGCAGTCTATAACCAAACAGAATGCTTATTAGCAAAGCATTTGTATTCTTCATGTAAGGAAGGCAACATATAGATAACAAAGAGAATGAGGAGAAAGAGGGATCTCATTGAGATTACCATTGAACATAAATTGGAGCGTGGGTACCATGGGGCTGGATGGGAAAACCATGTAGACGTCTACAGATTTCCTACTCAAACACAGTGTGGCTCTGATTTATTTTTACATCTCCCATTTTGCAATTATTAAGTATAACTATATGCAGCGTCACGGAAAATACGTTCCAAAACCAAATATTAAATAATGTCTATGGCTTTCTGTACTAGAATATTGATTTTCCCAATATTTATAGGGACTGTTGAACATTTGCCTTGTGGTGTCTCCTCAGCTGTCCTCACACATTCCATCACCTTGTCTTAATGGATGATCATGCACTAGGAGTACGGGTTTTCAGCAGAGCTGTATCACTTAAAGGTAACACACGAGCATCAAATTTATTTCTGCGAGAACACCCAGTCTATTGATTACCTGCAGCTACTATGGGGTCTACTTTACATACAAGTTAAAGTCAGTGCCCTTAGTCATATGCTCAGATGAACAGTAATAAATTATACAATATTTTTTCACCCCTATAGTATTAATTTCTTTTTCCTCTTATGTCTAGAATTAACATTTTGTTGTACAAAACATGATGATAACCTTCTAGAGTAGTGATGACAAGCCATAAATCCAAAGTTTCTTACCCATGCAAATGGCTTGTTTGCTTCTGTTATCTCATGAGCTTGGTAGATCCAGGAAGCAGAACTTTTAAAACAAAATCCCCAAATGTGGCCGGGTGTGGTGGCTCGTGCCTGTAATCCCAGCAGTTTGGGAGGCCGAGGTGGGCAGATAACCTGAGGTTGGGAGTTTGAGACCATCCTGAGCAACCTAGAGTAACCCATCTCTACTAAAAATATGAAAGTAGCTGGGCATGGTGGCACATGCCTGCAATCCCATTTACTCGGCAGGCTGAGGCAGGAGAATAGCTTGAATCCGAGAGGCAGAGGTTGCGGAGAGCTGGGATCGCACCATTGCACTTCAGCCTGGGCAGCAAGAATGAAACTCCATCTCAAACAACAACAGCAACAACAAGAACAACAGCTGCAGCCACAAAACCCAAATGCATTTTCTCGGCACAGTAAAACTGAAACAGAAAAAGTATAAAGTAAATACAAGTAACTGAAACAGTTTATGTTTTACTTCTTATTTGATAACTTTTGTAAAGTAATGAACAGAATGTATTTCTCCAGGGACCCAGATATATACATGTGTTCATTCAATAAAAATTCATTCTTATAATGGGCACTGATACTTACATTCTAAATATTTCTAAAAACGTCTCCTCAGGCCTGCAGCATCTTTGCAACATTGCCTTATATTTTATCTTTGTTCATTTATTTATATGCCTCAGAATTTTATGCTCCTCACAGTATTTAGAGTTAATTATCTCGAATGCAAAGAGATCTGTGAACCACTCCTGAATACCTAAGGTCCAAGCATCTTAAAGGTTTATATAAGGCTTTCAGAAAGTACATCCTGGGTTGGGCACGGTGGCTCATGTCTGTAATCCCAGCACCTTGGGAGGCTGTGGTGGGTGGATCATTTGAGATCAGGAGTTCGAGACCAGCCTGGCCAACATGCTGAAACCCCATCTCTACTAAACATACAAACATTAGCAGGCGGTACTGGCACGTGCATGTAATCTCAGCTATCTGGGAGGATGAGGCAGGAGAACTGCTTGAAGCTGGGAGGCCGGGTTGCGGTGAGCCGAGATCATGCCCCACTGCATTCCAGTCTGGGAAACAGAGTAAGACCATGTCTCAAAAAAAGAAAAGAAAAACCGACTTCTGCCCAAATCTCCATCCGTAGCCCTTTCCCCATCTGTCTTTTTTTCTGGAATTACTGAGCTGCAGGTAATGCCCCCCTCACCATTCCTCTTTTGTAGAGAAATAGATACGCTCTTGGAGGCTTCTCTCCCTCTCTTGTTGCTGCCTGGCATGTGCTCACCTCTCCTGCCCTCTGCCTGACTGAATCTGGCTAACATCACTCTAAGCCTCAGCTCATGCATGATCTTTAGGAAAGCCATCCCTCACAGCGTATATTTATCGTCCTTATACCCCAGTGCCTAACACTTGACAGGAACTCAATAACTAATGATTTAGCAAAGTTAAGACTGTTTATAGAAAGATGATTCAAAAGATTGTCTTCTGCAGTCTAGCAGCAAAGGGGATGGACATCTAAAGACATGATGTGCAGTTCAGGTGGTAAAGTGACACTAGAAAAATTGACAGAGTACTAAGGGAGCCCCAAGAAGCAGACACCTGTGTATGTGGCTCAAGATAGCTAGAATCAAGGAAGACTTCACATAGCATTCCGAGCCTTTTTTTTTTTTTTTTTTTTTTTCTTTTTCTGTTGCTGGAGACAAGTTCTTACTCTGTCTCCCAGGGTGGAGTGTAATGGCGTGGCTGAGACTCACTGCAACCTCAAACTCCTAGGCTCAAGGGATCTTCTCACCTAAACTTCTTGAGTAGCTGGGACTACAGGCACATATCACCATGCCTGTGTAATTTTTTGTAGAGTCAAGGTTTAGCTGTGGTTCCTAGGCTTGTCTTAAGCTCTTGATCTCAAGCAATTCTCCCTTTTTGGCCTTCCAAAGTGCTGGGATTACAGATATGAACTATTATGCCCAGCCTACTTTCTGGGTCTTAAAAGATGAAAATAAATTTCTCAGAATAGTAGAATATTTGCAATGTAAAAACATGGGATGCACGCTAATTAATGTATAAACAGCAATGATTTTGCAAATTATTAGTAACTGCCAGCTCAGTTAGTGTTTTGTTAAAAAGATACTATTAGGAAGTACAGTAAAGTGTTACATTGTATATTTTGACTGTATTTTAAAATTTTGTTTTGTTTCCAACACTTTTGTTTATTTATGTTGGGTGGAACAATTTGTGAGTGACCCTGAGACAGTGCATGGCTTGAACCTGGTGATATCTAGTGTCTGCCTAAGTGGTTTGTTGAAGTTTTGGATAATTAAAAGTATTTCTTAAATAAGTAAATATTTCAGTAAACATTAAACTTCCTTTAAACTCTTAAATATAAAATACAAAGAAATGTTATTCTCTATTTTTATGAGGATTAGAGTATTTAACTGTTCTTAGTTCATTTGAACTCAACCTACGAATTTTTCAACAGAACAAGGCTTACTAGTGGCTTCAGAGGAAGAGCGAGAAAGGCTTGAAAGGAGTGAAAAGAACAACCACAGGTATGTAAATATTTAAGTTTCTGGTTTCATATTAGCTTTTTTTTTTTTTTTTTTTTTTTGCTTTAGCAACAAAGCATAGTCCAAATGACACAACCTTTTAGAATCCATCTTTCGAATCCAATAAATCAAAATTTTATATTTAATTTTTAAAACATGTTAACCAGTTATGAAACTTAACATATTCCTACCATCTGTAGTAACTCATAGCTGTCTTTCCCCTTGGAATTAAGGCAAGACATTTCCAGAATTATCTTGCTTTTTCATTTTTATATCCTTACTCACAATACAGAAGGTAACATAAAATATTGAGTCGTATTACTAAGGAAGAGAAATTATGAACAATTTACAAATGATGGCCACTGAGTTAAACTAATGTTAAAGGGGTCATCATTGCCAGTGGTTCAAATGTTACAGTTTTATATTGCTGGTCACCAGTGCCGAGTTTGAGGATTTCTTCTGTTTTGTGGTTGTCAGTTGACTTTGGTGTCTGTGTTCAGGGAATGAATGGGGTCATAAAAGTCAACCCAGTTGCCTATTAAGAGAATTATACCTTCCAGAATGGGACCATTGGTGTCAGGGTACAAGCAATCACTTTATTTCAACATAAATAAGTGGTAATATTACCAAAATTTTAAAAATCTGTCCACTATCACTGGTGGAATGTAAACTCGATTGGAAGTGGATACAAGCAGAAAATCTCTCTAGATACATAGCACTATGGTAGTATATCATATGAATTAGAATTTAAAATTTTGCTTCTCTTTCTGATTGGTGTTCAGTTTGGCTCTTAATAATTTAGTGTTTGCCTAGTCTCTAATCTTCAGAGATATAAATGCACTGTAGGGGCTCACTCTTCTTGGTATGCTGAAGTAAAATCTTGTCAAGAGAGGAAGCTTTTGTAATTCCACATCTTTGAATTCAATTCTGGTAGGTTTAACACAAAATGAATTAAGTTTAGTCCAAACAAACACTGAGAGTTCAGCTTGCCGGTTCATGTTTTTCTCTTATGTTAAGCCAAGGCAAATTCTGTTTCACTTTTTAGTTATGATCCTGTCATTTAAGAGTAGCAACACATAGATTAAGTTTCACAGTTAAATTTTAATGATTTTCTAATATTTCTTGGTTTACACGTGATTAAAGTTAATGTTAAAACATGCACTCTGACAGAAAATATATCTGAGAAAGAAAACAAGAAAATTGATGTTCAACTTTTGCACCTGTGGAAAAAGAAAGTCTCAAGAACCAGAACCTGGTAGGAATTGTGATAAAGGGAATGTATCTGTATGTTCAGTACTTCCTTTAAAATTCATTACAAAGAAGTTCAAGCTGAATATTGGTGAAAGTTTTGAAAACGCCACAATTTCTGCTTGCCCTGAGGAAGAGTTCCTACATAGTAACTCTAAAGAGGGACGAACTTAAAGGCAGTTCCCTCTAATCTGATGAATCATGTCCCAGGTTGTGAGGAGGAAGATGCATCTGGAGGGTCTAACTCTGTGGCATTCCAGGCAGCACCTGAACAGAGGAAGCCCATGTCAAATGTCTTCTCCTTCTATTCACACTTCAGGTCCCTGAAATATACTTAGCAATTATGTTCTGAGCTTCATTGAAATGAAAATAAACCAGACTCTAAAACTGATAACAAACCAGACACATAGCTTGTTTCTAACAGAGATGAAGAAAACTTTTGTAATGATAAAGAAATGGAAAAATTAAGGAACCCAGTAATTATGATTGAAATGAAAGAGATTGAGTTTAACATGGAAATGGCAAAAAATAGAAAGCCAAATACCACTAATTGGAAATTAGATGTTAGGCATTGGCCTCAGTCTAGAGATCCTAAAAGTCTTTTTGATTTGTGGTTTACACACCCCAAAGCAATGAAGCATATGATTCAGATAGAAAGCCACAGTAAATCTGCTGTTACAGATATGTATAAAAACAGAAAACCAATACAGTGCTTGTTCCAGAAGCCACGATATGACAATCCCAGTGCTAATAACTACAAAAGCATGAATCTTGAATTATAAAATGTGAGTTATTCTCTACCACATAGTGAGAGAACATAAAAAGTATCTAGCTAGAAGACTTACAGCAAGATATTCCAAGGTTTAAGGATGAGGTAGGCAAGCTACAAGTAGAGTTCCTGGCTTTGGGGATAGAGACAGTTCCACGTCAAAAGACAGAGGTTCACTTGCTGCTTCTCTTTTCTCTCTTTATCGATTATTTGATCCGTCTAATTTTCTATTCAAGAAAATCTCATGTGTACAGTTACAGTGGGGTTATCTAAATGTGTAATTATGTGTCAAAGTAGATTAGTTCTGTGATCTAAATGAGGGTTCTGGAGAATGTTCTCATAATATGTGTTCATTAATCAACCTAAATCTCACTATCAGCCTTCCAAGTGGCATATGAGCTGGGAAACGAATTCAGCCGTATACCATGTGACCTTCTGAACCAGAGAAACAAAGAAATTGCTGAAGAAACAAGCTCTAGATTCTAGATTCTTTTTTCTGTATTCATTTAGATATGAATTACTTTTCTTTAATGATAGAATGAGAATACAATGGGAGGGAAGCAAGAAATGAGTCAGAAGAGCCAGAAAAGCACATCTAGCCTTGAGAGTTGGAATGAATATTCCCAGCCAAAGGAGTCTGTTTAATGTGTTTTCATGCATGCGAGTTTATCTGCTTAGCTCAAACTGTTTGAACTTAAGTCCCATCATGGTTATTTCAAATATTTTTGAAAACAAATATATACTTCCACATATTTAAAAAAATTACCACTCTCCAATATTTCTGTGGAATCAGACCTTTATGGTATGTTGTTTAATAAAGTATGGTAAGTTGTGACATGTATGATTTTTATCATGTAAGAAGCATAACTTCTCAGCCAAAAAATTAGCACTTTGACTCTTTAGTAGAAAGTTGAGTTCTGTACCCTGTGTTCTAACGATTGACAACAATCTGGAGGTTTACTTCATTCAAAGTAAAGCAGATGAGGCCTTTTTCCACCCTCTGAGGCATCAAATAGCTTTGCTTAAGTTAGACTTTTAATATATCTGACTAATTTGATACATTTATTTGGTAATTTATGGAATTCAGCAATATGGAATTGTGTCATGTTATTTGATGCCATGAAATGCTAGGGAATGCCACCTGAGGAGCTTTGGATGAAACATTTAATATGTCTTGGCTGGTTTGACTCCCGTTATCAGTAGATAATAGGGCTAAAGTAGGTAACTGTACCATATGTTTTCCACCTATAAACTTTTGTGGTAACTGAATGTGAAATCTGGGAATCATCTCATTTTCCAGAATTCTGCCCTAGAAACTCAGCAATTTCACTCTACTTTTTGTGTTGTGGCAGCTTTTGTTCCTATAGTTCAGGGAATACCTTTGCTTTTTTGATGTCCCAGGATTCAAATGAAAAAAAGAAAAAAACAAGAGAGATAAAAGGCAGTGGGGAAAAGAATAGCTTTGTGCAGAAAAGGGAAAGCTGCTTTTCTGTTCCTGAGGCCCTACAAGGTCACAGCCTCTTAATCTGGCTATTTCGTGTAAAATCCAGGTGGTAAAAACAGAAGACATATGTTGTGTGTGTGTCTTTTTATTTCTCTGTTTCTGCCAGTCAGATAGCATAAAAATGTGTATTGGGGAGCAAAGAGTGGATGGAAATAAAAGCACGAAATGGAGAAGAGCCCGTTTTGAAATTTTGAAATATTCTTCTATTCACTCAAACAGAAATAAGCAGACTTTAAAAAAGTTTCAATGATGAAATCGTAAGAATATCTTATGATTATGATGTAAAATGATAAAATTAAATTAAGCACACAATATTTTTATGATGAAGATGGTGACAGTTAACCTGAATCAAGTGAAATAATCAAGGAAAAAGTTACTTTTATTGAATAAAATAATGATTATTATTATTTAAAAAGTATATAATTATTAAAAGTAATAAAAATATTACTCATATTAAATGTCAAAGGAAATAATACAAACAAAAGTGAAAAATACAAATATCAGAAAAACTATGTGATAGTCCATTTTCTGCTGCTGCTGACAGATTAACCCAACAAACAATGATTAGGAACACATATCCTTAGCAATTTCCCAAGAAGCTGAAGGAAGAGCATGATAGGTAAGCCTATAGTTTGTTTGTTCATTTTGTTTTTTGTTATTGAGATGGAATTTCTCTCGTTGCCCAAGCTTGAGTGGAATGGTATGATCTCAGTTCCCTGCAACCTCTGCCTCCCGGGTTCAAGTGATTCTCCTGCCTCAGCCTCCACAGTAGCTGGGACTGCAGGCATGTGCCAGTATGCCTGGCTAATATTTTGTATTTTTAGTAGACATGGCGTTTCACCACATTAGCCAGTCTGGTCTCGAACTCCTGATCTCAGGTGTTCTGCCCACCTCGGCCTCACAAAATGCTGTTTACAGGAGTGAGCGACCATGCCTGATCGCCTATAGCGGTATTTAGCAGCAGATAATTGTCATTGTGCTATAAACTAATTCAAACTTGGACTAATATTCTTTATGATTAACAAGTTTTATACTATTACCAGGGATATTTAGCCCTGTCTGGTCATCAGAAAAATGCAAATGAACCTAAAATAAGATACATTTTTTAAGGTCATGCTGATATATAAAAGGTAATTACTAGTGTTGGCAAATGTGAGGAAAAAGGCATTCTCATACACTGTCGGTATATGAAATTGGTAAATTATTTCTGAAGGGTAACTTAGTGCTGTGTATCAAAATTTCAAATAACCTGACGTCGCTTTAACTCGACAACTTCCTTCTGGAACTAGATTTCCCAGGAAAACATAACTTGTGTAAACAGACACACACTTATTAAGGGTATTATATATTGCACATAATGAACAATAGGCCAATAAATATATAAAATGGATGTAATAACAGGGTGAATTGAAGGTATTAAGAAAGAAATATGAAAAGTGTGGAGATGTTAGACTCTTTAGACTAGTTTTGGATTACAGTCATCTGCAGAGTTTGTGTGAAAGACATCTGAAGGTGCCATCTTACACTGTCAATCATTTGGGGAGATACCTGCAATGTTTCATAAAGATTCAAATTGATGCTTGTCAGTAAATAGTAACTTTAAAAAATCAGTTAATTGTAAATGATCTTTTTAAATTCGGGAGTAATTATGACTGCATGATTAGAAAGTTAATTTTGAACTTCTAACTTTCCTGAATAATCTCCAGTATGCTTTTTTATAATATGTACTAGGGTGACTAGCAACAGAAACATTAGCAGAATATTCTCTCCTTAGTACTTTTCAAGTATATGCATTCTTCTGAAGATGTTGAAGTGAGAAATATCTGAGAACTAGAAAGGAAAAATAGTCCAGAACATAGAAATGTTATTAGGATAGTAAGCAACATATGAAGAGGTAGATCAAAGGATGAACTTTTTATTTTTTAACAAAATGAATTTTAAGATAAATGTCTTTATCTGCAGATGCACTTTAAAGCAAGAAAATGAAGAAAAAACAAATGTTGATATGCTGTACAAAAAAGCGTAGAGAAGAATTCGAAAGGAAAGAGAAACCATGTAAGAAAGAAGTTGAAGCAAAACAACTTGAACCAACTGTTCAATCACAAGAGATGAAACCGGAGACTCTCAGAAGTACTCCAAATCAGGTAAATCAATCTGTGGTAAAAATTCTAGAGTTTAAATTTCATTTTATCAGACTTGCTTATAATATCCACTTGGTTTCATATATACGATTTAGGTCGAAAACAAACCAGAAATGTTGTCTCATTTTTAAAAATGAATGACAACACTTACAGGTACAATTATTAATATTATAAATCTTGACATCCACATAGAAAATTATTTTATTACAAAGAGCTTTTGCAAACAATATGCCATAATATATACTTAGTGATAAAAATTGTGTTCCCAGTAAAATGGTTCCTTTTACTTTCCCCTCTTTCATACTGATTACTGCACCTAATGTAAAAAAGAAGAAACAGAAATTATTTCAATCACAAATAATCTCGTGATATTCGAAGAAGAGTTCTATAAATTTTATCTTATTTATGATGAGTGTTTTGAAATAAAAGCTGTCTTTTGTATTGATATATTTACATCACAGAAATCACTGTGATCTGTTGGAAAACTAGAAGCAGAGTCAGAAGTCCTGGGGAAAACACTGTAGCTTGCTTATATTTTTAACCTTTCTTTTTCAAAATTGGGGTGACTAGATGAGTTCATCAATGAATGTATACAGGAGTGACTAGTATAAGGTCTAGATTTATGAGTTAGTAAAATGTAATTCTTATAACAGATGATAAAAGTGTTAAAAGAGTCTAATTACAGTCGAATATTATCAGTGAAATGGAACTGTAATAACTTAGGGAAATTTTATCTGTCCAAATACGTGTGAACTAAGGTTCTTACTATAGGGTGGTGTATGGGTTAGCTATCAAAATGTAAATGCCATTTTTTGGATATATTTTAATTTAGTCAAATTTGTTAACACTTTAATTTCTGCTTTTGGGTTTGTTGTAATTCAGGGAAAGGCTTTTCCAATTCTGATACTGTGAAATATCCGGTGTGCGTGAGTGCATGCGTGTGTGTGTGTACTTTTCTAAATTAATTGACTTTAAATACATTTCTGAACTTCTTGAAATTTATGCTCTCCAAGGTTCAAAGTTTTGCTTCAACTTTTTCTCCAGTTCTACATCCACTTACAGTAACCTTGTTAGTGTGTGGATGTGCAGGTTATTTATTAACTTCAGAGGTAATCATGATATGTTATTTCATTGGGTACTAGCTAAAACTTTCTTTCCTTTTACTTAGGATTTTCATAATCAAGAAGAAATGAAAGATCTGATGGGTGAAAATTGCATTTTGAAGACAAGTATTGCTGTACTCAGGCAGGAAATATGCACAATGAAAAATGACAACCTGGAAAAAGAAAGTAAATATCGTAAGGACATTAAAATTGTTAAAGACATAAACGCTGCCCTTGAAAAAAGTATAAAACTCAATGAGGAAATAATAAAAACAGCATTCCAGTATCAACAAGAGCTTAGTGACCTCAAGACTGAGAATACAAGGCTCAATTCCAAACCGTTGAAGGAAAAAGAAAGCAAGGAAAGACTGCAAGTGAAATAGAATCTTATCAGTCTAGACTGTCTGCTGCTATAAGTAAACACGGTGAAAGTGTGAAAACAGAAAGAAACCTAAGACTCCCTTTAGAGAGAACACAAGACGTTTCTCTACAAGTAAAAATGAGTTCTGATACTTCCAAAGTAGAAGATAAGAATGAGTTTCTTACTCAACAACGTTCTAAAAGGCAAATTAAATTCAATACCTTAAAAGACAAGTTTCATAAGACAAGAGATACTCTCAGAAAAAATTCACTGTCTTCAGAAACTGTACAAAAATACCTAAGCCAAACACAGCAGCAAATAAAAGAAATGAAAAAGATTTATCAAAATGCAGGAGCTAAGGTGAGTAAATCCACTGGAAAGTGGAACTGTGTAGAAGAGAAGATATGTCAACTCCAAGGTGAAAACCCGTGGCTTGAGCAGCAACTAGATGATGTTCATCAGAAAGATAATCATAGAGAGATAGTGATTAATAGTCAAGAGTAGTTTGTCTCTCCTCTCATTTTTTTTTTTTGTTTTCATATGGCTTTTCTCCCCTGAAAAGTCTCATGTACTTAACCTGATCTGTTAGTTTTTTTCGCTAAGTATGTTTGAAGTTTTTTAATTAGTAAAGTGATCTTGTTATAAGATTACTTGTCAGAATTTCCCTAAATAGAAATATTAACAATTTTAATTTATTTTTTGGTAGATCACAGCCTAAGCCCAAAGTGTGAAGTGGTACTGCTACCCTGGGCACAATCGTTTTTGACTGTGATCTTTAGTATTATCACTAGAAAGCCTCTTTGTGTAACATTTTCAAGATGTTACAGAAAGGCCTCCTTGTGAAATAGGGAATAATTATCACAGGAATTTAAAGAAGAGTAATTCACAAAGTGGTTAGAAAATAACACCTTGTTCAGCCTGAAGAGGTGTGTGGAAGGCAGAAAGAACAAGCTCCACTTCCAGTGCCTTGGTCACAGTGTTGGGGGCTAATTGCCTTCAGATACGCTTTAGTTCTTTTTGATCCCCAACCAATCTAGTTCTCCCCTAGGAGTTGTGGCTCTGAATTATTCCTCAGTGCCAAATGTTCAATTGTTCCTAAATAATGGGTGAAATGTACTCTTCACCCTTGTGAAGCCTGAAACTGGTTTACTGAACGCAAGTATTCCTAGATTTTTTTCTGTCCACTTTAGCTTTCTTAACCTACGTTAAGGAGTGCAATGTGACATTTTGATAAAATTATTTCTAGTGAAGTGGTTCTTATAATCAAGCAAATCAACATATTCATTGTCCCATGTTGTTACCCTTTAAATACAAGTATTTCTAATGGAATCTTCAGAATCTTACAAATAGAGCCGTTTTACAAGGCAGCAAGTTTTGCCTTTTGAGCCATACATCACTGATAGCCATTTGTCTTCCATGTCTACTTTGTTTGAACTCCTTGTTCAGTATAAACCACCTTAGAAACACAGGCGCTCCTTTAGAACGATTTTAAAGTTATAAATCCTTACAACAGGTATGCCCTCACACATCCTCGGTGTGAAAGCTGTTTAGTGGGTTATTTGGTTTACTCTCAGGGCAAGTTTTTAAAAACTGCAAGTCATTAAGAATCATTTAAGGAAAAATGAAACACTAAGCCTTTGTCTTTGCTATCTTTACAGATCGAATAAGAAAAGAGCAATGATCAGCACCAAGCTCCTTATGGAGAAAGAGCGGGTGAAATATTTTCTCAGCACTCTTCCTACAAGGCGAGACCCAGAGTCACCTTGTGTAGAAAATCTTTCTAGTATAGGACTCAACGGAAAATAGATTCCCCGGCTGCCTGTAAGAATTCCTACTTCCAACCCACAGACTTCAAATGACTGCAAGAACGACTTGGCTGAGGTTAGTTATATGACCGTTTCTCTTTTGGGTTTCACTTCTCTAATATAATTCTTGTTTTTAATTTGGTGGAATACTGAGTTGTTCTGTTGACTTATGCATGTTAAGTAAAGATCATAATTAGCTCTGTTAACACAGAAAGGAAATGGGAATTTTACATTTTTTAATTCCCTGGAACTTTCATTTTCAAGAGATACCCATTTGCTAACTTTATTCAACAAATCTGACTCAACTGACATGTTTAAAATGTCTTTAAAAGCTGCATTTAAGTTAGGTTTCAGAAATTGCATGTTATTGTCTGATAACTGATGATATACTTTGAGATAGTTTGGTTTACTCTCTATTTGACTGTAGTTTAGCTGTGGTTTATACCACATTTTTTTTTTTTTTTTTTGCTTTTTTCTTTTGAGGCAGTGTCTCACTCAGCCGCCCAGGCTGGAGTGTCGTGGTGCCCTCTCGGCTCACTGCAACCTCCACCTCCTGAGTTCAAGCAGTTCTCCTGCCTCAGTCTCCCAAGTAGCTGAGACTACAGGCATCCGCTATTACACTTGACTGAGGTTTGTGTTTTTAGTAGAAACAGGGTTTCACCATCTTGAGCAGGCCGTTCTTGAACTCCTGACCTTGTGATCTGCCTGCCACAGTCTCCCACAGCGCTGGGATTACAGGCATGAGTCACCGTGCCTGGCTTATGTCACTTTTAAAGTTTCTTTGCAGCAGCCGGGCATGGTGGCTCATGCCTGTAATCCCAGCACTTTGGGAGGCCAAGGCAGGTGTGTCATGAGGTCAGGAGTTCAAGACCAGCCTGGCCAAGATGATGAAACTCCATCTCTACTAAAAGTTCAAAAAAAAAAAAAAAATTGCCACGAGTGGTGATGGGCACCTGTAATCCCAGGTACTAGGGAGGCTGAGAGAGAGAGTTGCTTGAATCCGGGAGGCAGAGGTTGCAGTGAGCTGAGATTGCACCACTGTACTCCAGCCTGGGTGACAGAGCGAGACTCCATCTTGAAAATAAAAAAAAAATTTAAAGTTTATTTGCGCCATCTCAAGTCTTCCCACCCACAATCACAACTGAATTATTGGCATCCAAGCACTTTACCCCACATACAGATGTTTATTATATAGTAGAATCCAAAATAATTGCATTTTATGAATTACATGAAACACTAAAATGTTCATTTCCATTTTTATGTGAAAAGCTTTGTGATTGGCCGGGCGCGGTGGCTCACACTTGTAATCCTAACATTTTGGGCGGCCGAGGCAGGTGGATCACTTGAGGTCAGCGTTTTGAGACCAGCCTGGCCAACATGATGAAACCCATCTCTAGTAAAAATGCAAAAATTAGCAAAGCATATTGGCAGGCTTGTGTAATCTCAGATACTCAGGAGGCTGAAGCCAGAGAATCGCTTGAACCCAGGAGACAGAGGTTGCTGTGAGCCAACCTGTGGTGAAGTGACATTGGTGTTCAAGTGCAGAAAGGGCCCAATCTGATCGATGAAGCACACGGCCAGCTTCTGGGTGGTACGGGCACAGTGCCACAGCTTTTGTCACTTCCTGATGTGCTCCACCAGCACTGAAGAGACAGCCTGGAGACGGGGCAAGAGGAAGGCTGAGATGGTGAGTGCCAGACTCTCCCTGGCCCTGAGCCTAACCCCAGGGTGACACTCAACCTTTGGGAGTGGGAGAGCAAGATGGACAGTTTCAAGTGCTTCACTAAGAAGGTGGACAACAGGGCACTCAGCTCATCTTCACAGCCAATGAGTTGACATACAAGCAGGTGATAGTGACAGACTTTAAGATAGAGCATCGGAAGGTGGCCAGTTCCTCTTCAAGCTTCAGCCAGTCCTTGGAGATGGACTAGGCCATCCACTTCACCACAGATGCTTCCACACTGTCAGTGAGCGCTTTGCCAATCATTCCAGGCAGGACCTGGACCCAGTCATGGACCTGTTAGTGCTGTCTCAGGGACACCAGGCAACATCCTGAACTTCATCCATGTACACAAGGAAGCTCTTACCAAAGTCACAGAGAGCAGGCAACACGTGGCAGAAGAGAAGACAGAGGTGCAGAGGCTGATGACGTCAGAATCACAGGAACAGGATTTATTTCGACACTTCAGTGGAAATTTGCCACTTCCATCCAATTTGAATGAGAGACATGAAATCACGGATGCAGCATTTCTTGCAAAAGAGAGACTATTTTTTCAAAAAGTCACCCAGGAATTGATAGATTTGAATGACTAGATATTTGATTGCGGACTGTTTCCAGTTCAAGGATACTTTCTACAGCAGAATAATAACACTAACAAAGAGCTAGTGCCAGCTATCGGTGGTAGTGCCAGGATGGTTTTGTGCTCAACTGAAATCCAGCTGAATACAGAACTGTGTAGGTAAGAGTTAATATGGTGGTAGAAGAGAAACGGTAGCAAACATGAACTAAGTCATGCTACGAACGCCTGCACTACCACTGTACCTTTTGGAATGAATGAGAATGCCACTTTATTGCTTTTTGAAGTGTGAATATTGTAGTGTCTATGCTGTAGACCTCAAACCCTATAAAGAGTTTCAAGGAAGTTGGCTGGATAAAGCCCGCTGTGGATGTCTTGATACTCAGAGATTGATGATACAATTCGAATATGTGTCCCCACGAAATCTCATATTTAATTATATTTCCTAATGTGGAAAGTGGATCCTGGTATAAGGTGATTGAATTATGAAGGCGAATTTCTCCTGAATGGTTCGGCGCCATCCCTTTGTACCATCCTCACAATCACGAGTGACTTCTCATGAGACCTGGTCACTGAAAACTATGTCACCTCCCTACTCTCCGTGTTTTTCTCTTGCTATGTGAGAAAACTCACTCTCTCTTTGCCTTGTATGAAGATTGAGAGATTTCTGAGGACTTCCTGAATTGGAAGCCACTGTGCTTTCTGTCCACCCTGCAGAGTCATGAGCCAATTAAACCTCTTTTTCAAAATAAATCATACAGAAAATGGCCAATGAGGATTGGAGCACTGCTGTAAAGCTACCCGAGAATGTGGAAGCAGCTTTGGAACCAGGTACTGGGCAGAGGTTGGAAGAGTTTGGAGGCCTCAAAAAAAGACGAGAAAAATTTTTGGAGTGTCTTAGGGACTGGTTAAGTGGTTGTGACAAAATTCCTGACAGAAACATGGACAGCAAAGGCCAGGCTGAGGAGGTCTCAGATAGAAATAAGCTTTCTGGAAAATGTCTTCCTTTTGGATATGGAAAGCTTCCACCATGCCTGTACCATCATTATACCTTAGAAGGAGTGAACTTGCTTTTTATATCAGAGGCTCATAGGCAAAAGAGGCTGTAACCTTGACTCAGATGAGGCCTTGGACTTTGTAACTTTGAGTTAATGCTGAAATGAGTTAAGACTCATGCTGGCAAGGCATGACCGTATTTTGCAACGTGAGAAGGACATGACGTTCGTGGGGTCAGGGACAGAATAATATGGTTTGTCTCTATGTCCCCATCAAAACCCATGTGGAATTTTACTCCACATGGGGAGGGCTAGGTGGAAAAAGGTTTAGTCATAAAAGGGTGAGGGGTGGATCCTTCATGAATGATAAAGCACCTTGACGCTGTCCTCCTGATGGTGAGTGAGTTCTCACGAGATCTGGTTGTCTAGAAGGCTGTGGAACCTCTTTCCTCACTCTGTCTTGCTCCTACTCCTGCCTTAGGAGACAGCTCATTATCCCTTGGCTTTCTGGTATAATTAGGAGGCTTCCTGATTCCTCCCAGAAACAATAAAGACACTTTGCTTCCTTCACAGCTTGCAGAACCATGAGTCAATTAAATCTCTTTGGTTTGCAATAATACAGAAAATTAGAACTGCAGAGAGAGCTGTGAAATGCCTTCAAGGCTTTTTTCCCTTTGTCTGGGCTATTAGCACAGGGCTTCTTGATATGCAAATTTCTGAAATCTTCTTGAATTTTTCCCCTTAAATGGGGTTTTGTGTTATTGCTACATAGCCAACCTGCTATACAGATACCTGACAAAGTAGAAGCAGGCTCAGTAATGGCTAGCAAACATTGGGAGGGTTTGGAGGCATTAGAGCATGATAGAAAGATGAAGGAGAGGGAGGGAGTGATTTAATCATGAATATCAGGCTGGATGTAGAAGGAAAAAAGGGGGGTTGTTTAGGGTGGGAAGGAGTAGGTTGGCTGTAGGTTGGCTGTAGGGTGGTGGGTAGTAGGAAGCGGGAGTAGCCTTCTGCAGAGGCAGAGCCTCATGGAAAAGTCCTCCTAGGACAATGCACCTGTGGCTTTGCAGGTTTGAGCCCCCATGGCTGCTCTCATGGACTGGGCTAGTGTTGAGTGCCTGTAGCTTTTCCACCCTGAGGGTGCAAGCTGTTGGTTGGTCTAGGAATCTGTGGTCTGGAGGGTGGTAGTCCCCTTCGTGGGGGCTCCAAGTCCATATTTTCCTTCTGCACTGCCCTAGTAGAGGCTTCCCAGGAACTCTGACTCTGCAGCAGTTTTCTGCCTGGAAACATTGGGAGGTGGGGGTGGGAGGCATATTCTTCACCAATGGTTAAGCACTATCTTCTTGACGCTGTCCTCATGATAGCACGTTCTCATGAGATCTGGTTATATAACAGGGTGTGGCACCTCTTGTCCCTCTCAGTCTTGCTTCTACTCCTGCCGCATGAAACATCTCCTTGCCCCTTGGCTTTCTGGTATGGTTGTGAGGCTTCCTGAGTCTTCCCAGAAGCTGAAGCCACTATGCTTCCTTTACAGCCTGCAGATTTAATTGGTTCATTTAATATGAGCCAATGAAACCTCTTTTCTTTATGATCATACAGAAAATTAGTATATGAAGTGGAGCTATGAAATGCCTTCAAGGCCCTTTCCCTTTTGTCTTGGCAAGCAGCACTGAACTACTTTTTATGCAAATATCTGAAGCCTTCATGAATTTTCCCCCTGAAAATGGACTTGTCTTCTTTTACCACATTGCCAGGTTGTGATAAAGATAACTGACAATGTAGAAGCAGGTTCAGAAGTGGATAAAAGACAGAGGTCAGGAGAGTTGGGAAAGCTTAGAAGACAGCAAGATGAGGAAAAGTTTGACCACTATAGAGCATTGTGAAAAGCTGGTGATGAGAAGGCTGACGGAAGGATGAACACTGAAGTCCTGACTTAAAAGGTCCCAGATGAAAATGAGGAATTTCCTGTGAAGAGGCAAGGTTCCATTTCATTGGCCTTAGCAAATAATGTGGCTGCACAGTGAACCTGCCCTGGAGATCTGTGAAACTATGAACTTGGGGGTGAAGATTTAAAATGTATGTGGTGGAAGGAACATCTCCGCAGTGTAGTGCAAGAGGTGTCCTCTCTGCATTGAGCAGCCTGTGTTCTTATGTGTGACCTAAGAAATGACTTCAAGTTGGAACTTCTATTTAAATGACAAGTGGAGATCTGAAGTTTGGAAAACCTTCAGCCTGAGCAAGTGGTCAAAAAGAAAAGCTGATTTTCAAGGGGAAAATTCAAGAAGGCTTAGAATATCTGCATAAAACGGAGCACAGTACAAATAGCCAAGACAATGGGGAAAAGGCCTTGAAGGCATTTCAGAAACCTCTGCAGCAACCCTTGCTGTCACAGGCCCTGGGACATGGTAGAGAAGAATGGTTTGCTGGGCAAGCTCTATGGCCACTGCTGTGTGCATCCTCAGGACACTGCTGCCTGTATCCCTGCAACACCAGCTCCAGCCATGGCTCAAAGATGCACAGGTACAGCTTGGGTTACTGCTTCAGAGGTGGCCCCACGCCTTGATTTTTTCTGTATAATGTTAAGCCAGCGGGTGTACAGAGCAAGAGACTAGAGGCTTGGAAACCTGTTCAGACTCCAGAAGATGCACAGAAAAACCTGGATGTCCAGGAAAGCAGCTTTGCCAAGAGGCAGAGCCCCATGGGAAACCTCTACCAGGGGAGAAAAGAAGGGACATATAGGGTTGAAGCCCCCACATAGGGAGGCATCATTCTCCAAACCCCAGATTCATAGACCCACAAACAGCTTGCACCCTCAGCGTGGAAAAGCTACAGGCACTCAACACCAGCCGGGTCCATGAGAGCAGCCACGGGGGCTGAACCCTGCAAAGCCACAGGTACAGATCTGCCCAAGGCCTTGGGAGCCCAGCCTTCACAGCCCTGTGCCATAGATGTGGGATGGGGATTCAAAAAGGATGATTTTGGAGCTGTAGGATTGAGTGACTGGCCTGTTGGGTTTCGGACGTTTATGTATCCTATGAGTCCCGTCTGTGTTTTGTACTTCTTTCTAGCATTTTTTCTTCTTCTGTTGGCTGGGAATGTGTATCCATTGCCTGTACAATCATTGTGCCTTAGAATTATAAAGTTAACTTGCTTTTTAATTCAGTGGCCCATGGGCAGAAGGGGCTGTAGATTTGTCTCAGATAAGACTTTGGGCTTTGGACATTGGAGTAAATGCTGGAATGAGTTAAGATCAGGGAGACTGTAGGGAAAGCATCATTATAATTTTCAATGTGAGAAAGACATGAGATTTGGGGGACCAGGGACAGAATAATATGATTTGACTCCATGTCCGTACCAAAACTCATGTGGAATTGGAAATGTTAAAGTGGGGCTGATGCAAGGTGATTTAGTCATGGTGGAGAGTGGAGAGTGAAGGTTGGAAGTTGTGGGAGTGGGGATGATTCGGGGGGATTATGGTGGGGTTGGGGGTGAAAGGCAGGGGTGGGGGTGGATCCTTCACAAATGGTTAAACACCATCTCCTTAATGCTGTCCTTCTGATAGTGAGTTCTCTGCATGATTTTGGAGCTGTGAGATTGAATGAACACTGGTCTGCTGGGTTTTGGATGTCCATTGTGACTGTGGTCCCATCTGTGTTATTTTTCTTGGAAATTTCTTCCGTTTGGATTGAGAACACTTACCCAATACCTGTACCATCATTCTACCTTGAAAGAAACGAATGCCCTTTTAATTTCAGGGACTCATAGAAGAGACTATAGCCTTGTCTCAGATGAGACTTTGAACTTTTTACATTTGAGTTAATGCGGGAATGACTTAAGGCTTTTGGAAACTTTGGAAAAGGCATGTTTGTATTTTACTATGTGAGAAGGACATGAGATTCGGAAATGTCAAAGTCAGCATAATATGGTTTGGCTGTGGGCCCATAGAAATGTCACGTGGAATTGTAATCCCAAATGTTGGAGTTGGGGTCTGGTGGGAGATTAGTTAATCATGGGCAGGAGAGGTGGGGATGGAAGGAGAAAGGGGGTGGGTAGAGTTGTTAAGAGTGGGCTGGCTGTAGGTTGGTGTGAAGGTGGTGGGTAGTAGGAAGGGGGAGTAACCTGCTGCAGAGACAGTCTCATGGGAAACCTCTACCAAGGCAGTGCACCTGTGGCTTTGCAGGCTTTAGCCCCCATGGCTGCTCTCGGGGGCTGGGCTGGTGTTGAGTGCCTGTAGCTTTTCCATCCTGAGGGTGGGAGCTGTTGGTAGGTCTATGACTCTGGGGTCTGGACGATGGTGGCATCCTGGGTGGGGACTCCAAGCCCATATTTTTCTTCTGTGCTGCCCTAGTAGAGGTTTCCCAAGAGGCTCTGCCTCTGCATGAGGCTTCTGTCTGGAAACAGTAGGGGGTGGAGGTGTGTTGGGGGGTGGATCCTTCACCAGTGGTTAATTTTCTTGCTGCTGCTCTCCTGATAGTTCTCATGAGATCTGGTTGTATAACAGGGTGTGGCACCTCCTTCCTCTCTGTCTTGCTCATACCCCTGCCATATGGAACGTTTCATTGCTATTTTCCTTCTGGTATGATTTGTAGGCTTCCTGAGTCCTCCCAGAAGCAGAAGCCACTATGCTTTCTTTATAGCCTGCAGAATCATGAGCCAGTTAAACCCCTTTTTGTTGTGATCATACAGAACATAAGTACTGCAAAGTGGAGCCATGAAATATCTTCAATGACATTTCCCCATCGTCTTGGCTATTAGCACTGGGTTTTTTTTTAATGCAAATATCTGAAGCCTTCTAGAAGTTTCCCCCTGAAAATGGAGTTCTTTTTCTTCTACACTGCTATGCTGCAACAGAGATAGCTAAAAATGTAAAACACTTTCAGCAGTGGGTAACAGCCAGAGTTTGGAGAGTTTGGAGAGCTTGAAAGAAGACAGGAATATGAGGGAGAATTTGGACCATTGTAGAGACTTGTGAAATAGTTGTGATTAAAAGGCTGACAGAAGGATGGACCATGAAGGCCAGGCTTATGAGGGTCTCAGATGAAAATGAGGAACTTACTGAGAACAGGAGCCAAGGTTACTTTTGTTTTCCTGTAGCAAAGAACGTGACTGTAGGGTGACCTTGCCCTAGAGATCTGTGAAACTTTGAACGGGAGGGTGATGATTTAGTGCGTATCTGGTGGAATGAACTTCTAGGCAGCATAGCACAAGAAGGGTCCTGTCTGCATCTAACCGCCTGTGCTCTTATGTGTGACCGAGAAAAGGACCTCAAGTTGGAACGTACATTTAAATGACAAGCAGAGCTCAAAAGTTTGAAACATTTGCAGCCTGGCCAAGTGGTCAAAAAGAAAAACTGATTTTCAGGGGGAAAATTCATGAAGGCTCCAGAAATTTGCATAAAATGGAGCCCAGGGCTAGTAGCCAAGACAATGGGGAAAAAGTCTTGGAAGCATTTCAGAGATGTTTGCAGTAGCCCTTGCTGTCAGAGGCCCTGGGACCTAGGAGAGAAGAATGGTTTCCTGGGCCAGCCCCATGGCCCCACTGCTGAGTGCAGCCTCAGGACACTGCTGGCCTGCATCCTGGCAGCCCCAGCTCCTGCTCCAACCTTGACTGAAAGATGCAGAGGTACAGATTGGTTCACTGCTTCAGAGGGTGCAAGCTATAAACCTTCATGGCTTCCACATAATGTTAAGCCAGCGGGTTCACAGAGCACTTAGGAGTCTTGGGCTTGGGAGTCCAGAGGCTTGGGAGCCTCCGTATCGATTTCAGAAGATGTATGAAAATGCCTGGGTGTCCAGACAGAAGACTGCCAAAAAGGCAGAGCCTCATGGAAACCTCTAAGGCATTGCAGAGGGAAAATACGTGGTTGGAGCCTCCACACTGGAGGCCACCATCATGCAGACCCCAGATGCATAGACCCACCAAGAGGTTTCTGTTTTAATTTAATTTAGGAGAGCTAAATAATTAAACATGAGGCCAAAGTACATAAGAAAGTGGCAGTCTTTTATTGCAAATATGCACACACTCTCGGGCGAAGTTCTCTGGTCCTCAGGTGTGGGGGGCCAGGGAAGTCGCGCCGGGGCTCTCGGGTGATGTTCTCCGGTCCACAAATGGCGGGGGCCGAAGAAGTCACACTGGCTCCTGCCAGTGGCAGACTTTTATGCATTGGTACTGGAAGGGGGAGGGTAGTGGGCAGGATAAGGGCGTGATAGGGGCATCTCCGTAGGCGTGGCCAGGTAAGTTTCGATCTCTTCGGATTGACATCACCTGGCGCATGCTCGGTTGATCTGCATCTTCCCGGGGCGGGCTGCATTTTCCCGTGCGCAGGAATGTTGGTGAGGAAGAACCGGAAGCAACATGGATTGTGCCTTCTTGTTCACCTTCCTCCATCTTGTCCTTTTTCCTTCACCCAAACAGTTTGTACCCTCTGTGGGTAAAAGTTACAGGCACTCAATACCAGCACAGCCCATGAGGGCAGCCTGTGGGGCTGAACCCTGCAAACAGGTGCAGAGCTGCCCAAGGCCTTGGGAGCCCAGCCCTCACACCCGGTACAAGGATTAAAAAAGGATGACTTCGGAGCCCTGGGTTTGAATAACTGGCCTGCTGGGTTTTGGACTTTCATGGGACCTGCAAGTTCCATTTGTGTTTTGTTCTCTCTGGCAAATATCTTCCTTTTGGGTGGGAACTCTTATTCAATGCCTGGATAATCATTGTATCTTGGAAGTAGTTAACTTGCTTTTATTTCACAGGCTCATGGGCAGAAGGAACTGCAGATTTGTCTCAGGTGAGATTTTGGGCTTCAGACATTTGAGTAAATGTGGGACTGACTTAAGATCTTGAGGGTGTTAGTCAAGATGATGGGGAAAATTATTGAAGGCTTTTCATAGCTTCACTTCCCAGTACTAATTTTCTCTATGACCATAACAAAAAGGGGTTTAATTGTCTCATGGTTCTGCAGGCTGTAAAAAAGGATAGTAGCTTGGGGAAATGGTAGGTACGGCATCATTGTATTTTGCAAAGTGAGAAGGACATGAGATTTTGGGAGGCAGGGACAGAATAATAAAATTTGGCTGTGTGTCCCTACAGAAACTCATGTGGAATTGTAGTCAGAAACGTTAAAATTGGGGCCGGGTGGAAGGTAATTTAATCAAGGAGGGCAGTGGGTGTTGGAAGGTGGGGATTGGGGAGAATGGGGGGATTATGGTGGAGTCGAGGGGTGAAAACTGGGCATTGGGAGAGGATCCCTCACAAATGGTTAAACACCATCTCCTTAATGTTTCCTCATGATGATGAGTTCTCCTGATGGTTTTGGAGCTGTAATATTGAATGGATACTGATCTCCCAGGTTTTGGACTTGCACTGGGCCTGTGATCCCATTTGTGTTATTTTCCCGGCAAACTTCTACCCTTTGGATTGAGAAAACTTACCCAATGCCTGGACCATCATTGTAGCTTGAAAGAAAAGAACCCCTTTTAAATTCAGGGACTCATAGGCAAAAGGAACTGTAGCCTTTTCTCAGGTGAGATGTTGAACCTTTTACACTGGAGTTAATACTGAAATGACTGAAGACTTGGCAGCTTTTGAAAAGGCATAATTGCATTTTACTCGGTGAGAAGGATATGATATTCGGGGGATCAGGGTCAGAATAATATGGTTTAGCTGTGTGTCCCTACCTAAATTCATGTGCAATTGTAATCCCAAATGTTGCAGGTGGTGCCTCGGGGGAGGTGATTTATTCATGGATGGGAGAGGGGTGGGGTCGGAAGTAAACAGAGGTGGGGAGGAGTAGGCTGGCTATAGGGTGGTGGGTAGTAGGAGGGGAGCAGCCTGCTGCAGAGGCAGAGGCTCAGGGAAAACCTCTACTAGGGCAGTGTACCCGTGGCTTTGCAGGCTTTAGCCCCCCACGGCTGCTCTCATGGGCTGGGCTGGTGTTGAGTGCCTGTAGCTTCTCTATACTGAGGGTGTCAGCTGATGGTGGGTCTATGACTCTGGGGTCTGGTGGATGGTGGTATCCTGCGTGGAGCTCCAAGTCTATATTTTCCTTCTGCACTGCCCTAGTAGAGATTTTCCAAGAGGCTCTGCCTCTGCCTCAGGCTTCTGCTTGGAAACAGTAGGGGGTGGATACGGGGTGGTGGGAGGATCCTTCACCAATAGTTAAGCACCATCTTCTTGATGCTGATCTCCTGATAGAGCTCTGATGAGATCTAGTTGTGTAACAGGATATGGCACCGCTTTCCTCTCTCTGTCTTGCTTCTACTCCTGCCATAGGAAACATTTCATTGCCGCTCGGCCTTCTGGTATGATTGGGAGGCTTCCTGAGTCCTTCTAGAGGCAGAAACCACTATGCTTTCTTTACAGCCTGAAGAACTGAGAGTCATTTAAACCTCTTTTCTTGATGTACGTACAGAAAATTAATGCTGCAAAGTGAAGCTATGAAATGTCTTCTAGGCCTTTCCCACAATCTCTTGACTATTAGCACTGGGCTTTTTTCATGCAAATATTGGAGGCCTTCTTGATGTTCCCCGCTCCCCCCCCCCCATAATGGACTTTTCTTTTACCAATTGCCAGGCTGTGACAAAGATACCTGACAATGTAGAAGCAAGTTCTGAATTGGGTAATGGCCAGAGGTTAGAGAGTCTGGAGAGCTTGGAAGAAGACAGGAAGATGAGGGAAAGTTTGTACCATTGCAGAGACTTGTTAAATGGTTGTGATTAAAAGGCTGACAGAAGGATGGACAGTGAAAGCCAGGCTTAGAGGGTCTCAGATGAAAATGGGGAACTTACTGGGAACCGGAGCCAAGGTTTTTTGTCTTGCCTTAGCAAAGTAATCGGCTACACTGTGACCCTGCCCTAGAGATCTGTGAAACTTTGAACTTGAGGGTTTTGTGTCTGGTGGAATGAACTTCTGAGCAGCAAAGCTGGAGCCTACGTCGAACACCCTATGTTCTTATGTGTGGTCAAAGAAATGACCCTAAGTTGGAACTTATATTGAAATGAGAAGCAGAGCTTAAACCTTTGGAAAATTTGCAACCTGGACAAGTGATCCAAAGGAAAAGCTGGTTTTCAGGGGGAAGATCCAGAAGGCTTCACTATTTGCATGAAGAGGAGACCAGTGCTAGTAATTCAAGACAATGGGTAAAAAGGCCTTGAAGGCATTTCAGAGACCTTTGTAGCAGCCCTTATGTCATTGGCCCTGGGGCTTAGGAGAAAAGAATGGTTTCTGGGACCAGTCCCATGGCCCCACTGCTGTGTGCAGCCTCAGGACACTACTGCCTTTATCCCTGCAGCTCCAGCTCCAGTCATGCCTGACACATGCATAGGTACAGCTTGTGTCACTGCTTCAGGGGTGCAAGCTCCAAGCCTTGGTGGCTTCCACGTAACGTTAAGCCAGCAGGTGCATAGAGCACAACACTAGAGGCTTCGGAGCCTTCGTCTAGACTCCAGAGGATGTATCCGAAAGCCTGGGTGTCCAGTCAGAAGCTTTTCCAAGAGGCAGAGCCTCGTGGGAAACCTCTACTCGGGCAGCGCAGAACGGGAGTACAGGGTTGGAGTCCCCATACCCATTCAGGGAGGCAGCATTTCCAGGCCCCAGTTTTATAGACCCACCCACTGCTTGCACCCTTAGTATTGAAAAAGTACAAGTACTCAACACCAGCCCAACCCACGAGGGCAGCTGGAGGGGAAAGATTCTGCAATGCCACAGGTGCAGAGCTCCCCAAGGCCTTGGGATCCCAGCTATCACACCACCCTGTGCTCCGGATGTGGACATAGATTCCCAAAAGATGATTTGGAGCTGTAGGATGGAATGAGTGGCCTGCTGGGTTTTTGACTTGAATGGGATCTGTAAGTCCCATCCGTGTTTTGTGCTGCTTTCTGGCAAATTTCTTCTTTTTGTCTTGGAATGCTTATCCAATGCCTGCACAATCATTATACCTTGGAATGAGTTAACTTGCGTTGTATTTCAGAGACTCAGGGGCAGCAGGGATGGCAGCCTTATCTCAGAAGAGACTTTGGGCTTTTGACATTTCAGTAAATGCTGGAATGAGTTAATCCATTGAGGGACTGTATTGTATTTTGCAGTATGAGGAGGACATGAAATTGGGGGATGAAGGGGAGAATAATATGATTTGGCTCTGCCTGCCTACCAAAACTCTTGTGGAATTGTAATGGGAAATGATAAATGTGGGGCTCGGTAGAAGGTGATGTAATCATGGTGGACAATGGAGGTTGGAAGTGGGAGTGTGGGAGAATGGGGTTTCACGGCGCGGGTGGGGGTGGAATGTGGGGATTGGCGGCAGATCCTTCACAGATGATTAAACAGTATCTCCTTAATGCAGTCTGTGTGATAGTGAGTTCTCATGAAAAATGATTGCTGTCCTGCAGGGTTTTGGACTCGCATTGGGCCTGTGTCCCAGTTGTGTTATTTTTCTGGGAAAATCTTCCCTTTGGGTTGAGAAAGCTTACCCAGTGCCTGTACCATCACTGTAACTTGAAAGAAAAGAACTCCCTTTTATATATTCAGGGACTCATAGGCAGAAGGGATTGCAGCCTTCTCTTGGATGAGACTTGAACTTACTACATTTGAGTTACTACTGGAATGAGTTAAAACTTTTGGAAACTTTTGAAAAGACGTTTGTGTTTTTCTGTGTGAGAAGGACATGAAATGTGGGAGTATCAGGGTCAGAATATGGTTTGGCTGTGTTTCCCTACAAAAACTCATGGGGAATTGTGTTCCTGAATGTTGGAGGTGGGACCTGGTGGGAGGCGATTTAATCATAAACGAGAGGTTGGTAAGGGTGGAAGGAAAAACAAGTGAGTAGGATCAGAGGAGTAGGCTGGCAGGAGGGTGGTGGGCAGTAGAAAGGGGGAGTAGTCTGCTGCAGAGGCAGAGCCTCATGGAAAACCTCTCTAGGGCAGTGCACTTGTGACTTTGCAGGCCTTATCCCCCATGACTGCTTTCATGGTTGGGCTGGTGTTGAGTGCCTGTAGCTTTTCCATACTGAGAGTGCAAGCTGTTGGTCGGTCTATGAATTGTGTGTCTGGAGGATGGTAACCTCCTGTGTGGGGCCTCCAAGCCCATATATATCTCTCTCTCTCTATATATATATCCATATATATATATGTATATATATATATATATCGCTCCATATATATATATGTATACTTTTTTTTTTTTTGCACTGTCCGAGTAGAGGTTTTCCAAGAGACTCTGCCTCTGCCTCAGGCTTCTGCTTGGAAACAGTGAGGAGTGGGGGTGGTAGGGGGCAGATCTTTCACCAATGGTTAAGCAACATCTTCTCATGCTGACCTTGTGACAAGGAGTTCTCAGGAAATCTGGTTGTGTAAGAGAGTGTGGCATCTTTTTCCTCTCTCTGTCTTGTTTCTACTTCTGCCATATAAATTATACCATTGCTGCTTGGTCTTCTGGTATGATTGGGAGGCTTCCTGAGTCCTCCCAAAAGCAGAAGCCTCTATGATTTATTTAAAGCTTGCAGAACCATGAGCCAGTTCAACCTCTTTACTTTCTGATTATACAGCAAATCAGTTCTGTGGAGTTATGAAATGCCTTCAAAGCCTATCCCCTTTTGTCTTGGCAGTCAGCACTCAGCTTGTTTTCAGGCAAATATCTGAAGCCTGCATGAATTTTTCTCCCGAAATGGACTTGTCTTCTTTTACCACATTGCCAGCCTGCAACAAATGTAGCTGAAAATGTAGAAACAGGTTGAGAAGTGTGTAACTTCCAGAGGTTGGAGAGTTTGGAGGTCTTGGAAGAAGATAGGAAGATGAGGAAAAGTTTGGACCAGTGTAGAGACTTGTTAAATAGTTACAATTAAAAAGGTGACAGAAGGATGGACAGTGATGGCCAGGCTTAGAAGATCTCACATGAACATGAGGAGCTTACTGGGACCAGGATCCGAGGTCGCTTTTCTTTTGCCTTAGCAGAGAATGTCGCTGTATGATGCCCCTAATGCAGAGACCTGTGAAACTTTGAACGTGAGGGTGATGATTTAGAGTGTATCTGGTGGAATGAACTTTTAGGCAGCAAAGCTCAAGAGGTGTCCTGTCTGTGTGGAAGAGCCTGTGGTCTTACATGTGACCAAAGAAATGACCTCAAGGTGAAAGTTATATTTAAATGAGAATGAGAGCTTAAAAGTTTGGAAAATTGGGAGCCTGGCCAAGTGGTCAAAAAGGAAATCTGATTATCACTGGGAAATTTCAAGAAGGCTTCAGAAATTTGCATAAAATGGAGTTCAGTGCTACTAGCCAATATAATGTTAAAAAAGCCTTGAAGGCATTTCAGAGACTTTCGCAGTCACCCTTGCTGTCACAGGCCCTGAGGCCTGGGAGATAAGATTGGTTTTCTTCTCCTGTCCCGTGGCCCCGCTGCTGTGTCCATCCTCAGGACCCTGCTGGCTGCATCCCTGCAGCTTCAGCTCCAGCTCCAGCCATGGCTGAAAGATGCACAGGTACAGCTTGGGTCACTGTTTCAGAGGATGCAAGTTGCAAGCCTTGGTGGCTTTCACATAGTGTTAAGCCACCAGGTGCACACAGCACAAAACTAGAGGCTGGGGATTCTTTGTCTAGACTCCAGAGTATGTATGGAAAAACCTGGGTGTCCAGATCAAAACCTTTCCAAGAGGTAGAGCCTCATGGGAATCCTCTACTAGGGCAGTACGGAAGGAACATACAGGGTTGGAACCCCCCACACAGGGAGGCACCATTCTGCAAACGCCTGATTCATAGACTAACAGCTTGCACCCTCCCTGTGGGAAAAATACAGGTACTCAACACCCACCCAGCCCATGAGGGAAATTGTGGGGAATAGACCCTGCAAAACCACAGGTACAGAGCTGCCCAAGGCTTCACACCCTTGTGCTCTGGATGTGGAATCTGGATTTAACAAAAAAAAAAAAAAAAAATTTGGAGCTGTAGGCTTCATTGACTGGCCTGCTGGGTTTTGACTTGCATGGGGTCTGTAAGTCCCATCTGTGTTTTTTGCTTCTTTCTGGCAAATTTCTTCCTTTTGCCTGGGAATGCTTACCCAATGCCTGTACAATCATTGTACTTTGGAAATGGTTAATTTGCTTTGTATTTCAGAGGCTCAGGGGCAGAAGGGACAGCAGCCTTTTCTCAGAAGAGACCTTGGGCTTCAGAAATTTGAGTAAATGCTGGAATGAGTTAAGGCATTGGGAAACTGTGGAGAAGGCATCATTGTATTTTGCAGTGTGAGAACAGCATGAGATATGGGGGGCCAGGGTCAGAATACTATGATTTGGCTCTGCATCCCTACCAAACTCACATGGAGTTGTAGTGGGGAATGTTAAAGGTGGGGCCTGGTGGAAGGTGATTTAATAATGGAGAAGAAGAGTGGGTGTTGGAGGTAGGGGTGTGGGGGAATGGGGGAGATTATTTTGTGGGTGAGGGTGAAAGATGAGGGTGTGGGAGCAGATTCTTCACAAATAGTTAAACACTGTCTCCTTAATTTTGTCCGCATGATAGTGAGTTCTCTTGATGATTTTGGAGCTGTGAGATGGAGTTATACTCTCCTGCTGCGTTTTGGACTTGCGTTGGGCCTGTGGGCCCATTTGTGTTATTTTTCTTGTAAATTTTTTCCCTTTGATTGAGAAAGTTTACACAATGGCCATACCATCATTGTACCTTGAAAGAAAAGAACTCCATTTTAAATTCAGGGACTCATAGGCAGAAGGGACTGTAGCCTTGTCTCAGATGAGACTTTGAATTTTTTACATTTGGAATGAGTTAAGACTTTTGCAAGCTTTTGAAAAATCATGATTATATGTTGCTCTGTGATAAGGACAGGAGATTCTGGGATATCAGTGTCAGAATAATATAGTTTGCTTGTGTGTCCCTATGAAACTCATGTGGAATTGTAGCACCTGTGGCTTTGGAGAGTTTAGCCCCTCAGCTGTTCTCGTGGGCTGGGCTGGGCTGGGCTGGTATTGAGTGCTTTGTAGGTTTTCCACACTGAGGGTGGGAGCTGTTGGTGCGTCTATGAATCTGGGGCCTGGAGGTTGGTGGTGACCTGCGTGGGGGCTCCAAGCCCATATTTTCTTTCTGCATTTCTGTAATAGGGGTTTTCCAAGAGGCTCTGCATCTACAGGAGGCTTCTGCCTGGAAACAGTGGGAGTTGGGGGTGTGGGGCAGATATTTCACCAATGTTTAAGCACCATCTTCATGATGCTGCCCTTGTGATAGTGAGTTCTCATGAGATCGGGTTGAGTAAGAGAGCATGACACCTTTTTCCTCTCTCTGTCTTGCTCCTACTTGTGGCATATAAAACCTTCCGTTGCCCCTTGACATTCCTATATGATTGGGAGGCTTCCCGAGTCCTCTCAGATGCAGAAGCCCCTTCCTTACAGCCTGCAGAATCATTAACCAATTAAACCCCTTTTCTTTCTGATCATAGAAAAAATTAGCACTGTGAAGTGGATGTATGAAATGTCTTTAAGCGCTTTTCCCTATTGTCTTGGGAGTCAGCACTCAGCTTCTTTTCATTCAAGTATCTGAAGCCTTTCTGTATTTTCCTCCTGAACATGGGCTTGCCTTCCTTTACCACATTGCCAGGCTGTGACAAAGAGAGCTGATAATGTAGAAAGAGGTTCAGAAGCGGGGAGCAGATAGAGGTCGGGAGAGTTTGGAGGGTTTCGATGACAGGAAGATGAGGGAACATTTGGATCTTTGTAAAGAATTGTTCAATACTTGTGATCAGAAAGCTGACAGGAAAATAGTAAAGATCAGACTTAGAAGGTCTCAGATGAAAATGAGGAGCTTAGTGGGAACAGGAGCCAAGGTTACTTTTGTTTTTCTGTAGCAAAGCTGCATGGTGACCCTTCCCTGGAGATCTGTGAAAGTTTGAAATTTGTGATGTCTTAGTGCATATCTGGTGGAATGAACTTCTGGGCAGCAAAACTCAAGAGGTGTCCTGTCTGCATCAGAGAGCCTGTGCCCTCCTGTGTGACTGAGGAAATGACCTCTGGATGAGTCTTATATTAAATGAATCTCAACTCTTATATTAAATGAGAAACAGAACTCAAAAGTTTGGAAGATTTGTAGTCTTTCCAAGTAGTCAAAAAGAAAAGCTGATTTTCATTGGGAAAATTTAGGAAGGCTTCAGAAACTTGCATGAAAAGGAGCCAAGACAATTGGGAAAAGGCCTTGAAGCTATTTCAGAGACCTTTGCAGCAGCTCTTGCTGTCACAGGCCCTGGGGCCTGGGAGAGAAGAATGGTTTCCTGGGCCGGTTCCATGACCCCCCTCTATGTGCAGCCTCAGGACCCTGCTGCCTGCATCCCTGCAGCTCCAGCTCCAGCCATAGCCATGGCTGAAAGATACACAGGTACAGCTTGGGTCTCTGCTTCAGGGGTGGCTTCCACATAGTGTTAACCCAGGAGGTGCACAGAGCACGAAACTAGAGGATTGGGAGCCTTTGTCTAGACTCCAGAGTATGTATGGGAAAACCTGGGTGTTCAGGCAGAAGCTTTTCCAACAGGCAGAGCCTTATGGGAAACCTCTACTAGGGCAGCACAGAAGGAATATATAGGGGTGGAACCTCTAAACATGGAGGCACCATTCTCCAGACCCCAGATTCATAGACCCACCAACTGCTCGCACCCTCATTGTGGAAAAGGTACAGGCACTCAACACCAGCCCAGCCCATGAGGACGGCTGTGGGGGATAGACCCTGCAAAGCCACATGCGCAGAGCTGCCCAAGGCCTTGGGAGCCCAGCCATCACACCCCTGTGCTCTAGTTGAGAGATGTGATTCAGAAATTGTGATTGGATCTGTAGGATTCAATGACTGGCCTGCTGGGTTTTAGACTTCATGGGATCTGTAAGTCCTTGGACATTTCAGTAAATGTTGGAATGAGTTAAGTCACCGGGGGACAGTAGAGAGGTCATCATTGTATTTTGCAGTGTGACATGGATATGAGATTTGGGGAGCCAGGGCCAGAGTAATATGATTTGGCTCTGTGTCCCTACCATTACTCATGTGTAATTGTAATGGGGAATGTTAAAGGTGGGACCTGGTGGAAGGCGATTTAATCATGGAGAAGAATGAGTGTTGGATGTAGGGGTGTGGGGAGAATGGGAGAGATTATTTTGTGGGTGAGGGTGAAAGATGAGGTGGGGGGTAGATTCTTCACAAATGTTTAAATGCTATCTCCTTAATGCTTTCCACATGATAGTGAGTTCTCTTGATGATTTTGGAGCTTAAGGATGGAGTGAATACTGTCCTGCTGGGTTTTGGACATGCATTGGGTCTGTGGAACCATTTGTGTTATTTTTCTTGGAAATTTCTTCCCTTTGGATGGATAAAGCTTACACAATGCGTGTACCATCACTGTACCTTGAAAGAAAAGAAATCCCTTTTCAATTCAGGGACTCATAGGCAGAAGGGACAGCAGCCTTGTCTCCGATAAGACTTTGAAGTTTTTACATTTGGAATGAGTCAAGACCGTTGGAAACTTTTGAGAAGGCATGATTGTATTTTACTGTGTGATAAGGTCATGAGATTCTGGGGTTATCAAGAACAGAATAATATTGTTTGGCTGTGTGTCCCTATAAAATTCCATGTGGAATTATTATTCTGAATGTTGAAGGTGGGGCCTTGGGGAGGTGATTTAATAATGAATGGGAGGGGGTTGGGGGTGGAAGGAAAAGGGTTGGTTAGGGTGGGGAGGAGTAGGCTGGCAGTAGAATGGTGGGAGGGTGGGGGGTAGTAGGAAATGGGAAGTAGCCTGCTGCAGAGTGAGAGGCTCATGGAAAATTTCTACTAGGGCAGTGCACCTGTGGCTTTGCAGACGTTCGCCCCTTCAGCTGTTCTCATGGGGTGGTCTGGTGTTGAGGGCCTGTAGCTTTTCCACATTGAGAGTGTGAGCCGTTGGTGGGTCTATGAATCTGGAAGTTGGTGGCCATCTGTGTGGGGGCTCCAAGCCCATAGATTCCTTCCACACTTCTCTAGTAGAGGTTTTCCAAGAGGCTCTACCTCTGCAGGAGGCTTCTGTCTGGAAACAGTGGGAGTTGGGGGTGGGTTGTGGGCCATGGATCATTTAGCAATGTTTAAGCACCATCTTCATGATGCTGCCCTAGTGATAGTGAGTTCTCATGAGAGCTGGTTGTATAATAGGGCATGATACTTCTTTCCTCTCTCTGCCTTGCTCCTACTCCTGCCACACGAATCGTATCATTGCCTCTTGACATTCTGGTATGATTGGGAGGCTTTCTGAGTCCTCTCAGATGCAGAAGCCGCTATACTTCCTTACAGCCTGCAGAATCATGAGCCAATTAAACCTCTTTTCTTTATAATCGTAGAGAAAGTTAGTACTGCAAAGTAGATCTACTAAATGTCTTCAAGGCCTTTTCCCTATTGTCTTGGGAGTCAGCACTCAGCTTCTTTTCATTCAAGTATCTGAAGCCTTCTTGAATTTTCCCCCTGAAAATGGACTTGTCTTCTTTTACCACATTGCCAGGCTGTGGCAGAGAGAGCTAGTTCCGAAAGGAGTAGAAGACAGAGGTTGGGAGAGTTTGGATTGTTGTAAATAACTGTCCAATACTTGTGATCAGAAGGCTGACAGGAAAATGGACAGTAAAGATCAGACTTAGAAGGTCTCAGGTGAAAATGAGGAACTGACTGGGAACAGGAGCAAACGTTACTTTTGATTTGCTGTAGCAAAGAACATGGCTGCTCAGTGACCCTGCCCTAGAGATCTGTGAAACTTTGAACTTGATGTGAGAGGAGCCGGGCACATTCCTCAGCCCCGGGCTCAAAACAAACAAGTCCAGTACAAACACATCCCATCCTCCCATCCCACCACATATCTCTCAAACTTCCTGAGCCCAGTACAAACACCACCTGGAAGGTCTCCGATAAGGAGACAGCCGTTCAAGGTTTTACTGAAAGCGCGGGAACCGAAAGAATTCCTTTGTTCCCCTGTAACTTTCGGGCTATAAAAAAGCAAGCACTCGCATTGTTCGGGGCCCTCTTGTATGCTGTGTAATGGAGGGACCAGGTTCGAACTTGTCATAAAGATCCTTGCCGCTTGGCTTTGACTCTGGACTCTGGTGGTCTTCTTTGGGGAACAGAGGGTCTGGGCATAACAGATGGTGACGATTTACTGAGTGTCTGGCGGAATGAACTTCTAGGCAGCAAAGCTCAAGAGGTGTCCTGCCTGCATCGAACGGCCTGTGTTCTTAAATGTGATGGAGGAAATGACCTCTGAATGAGACTTACATTAAATAAGTCCCAACTCTTATATTAAATGAGAAACAGAACTCAAAAGTTTGGAAAATTTGCAGCCTGGCCAAGTGGTCAGAAAGAAAAGCTTATTTTCAGGGGGAACATTGAGGAAGGCTTCAGAAATTTGCATGAAAAGGAGCCCAGTGCTAATGGCCAAGACAATAGGGAAAAGGCCTTGAAGACATTTCAGAGACCTTTGCAGCAGCCCTTGCTGTCACAGGCCCTGGAGCCTAGGAGAGAAGAATGGTTTCTTTGGTCAGCTCCATGACCTCCCCTCCACCCCTGTCTATGTGCAGCCTTCAGGGCCCTACTGCCTGCATCCCTGCAGCTCCATCTCTAGCTCCAGCCATGGCTGAAAGATGCACAGGTACAGTTTGGATCACTGCTTCAGAGGGTGCAGGCTAGAAGCCTTGGTGGCTTTCTCATAGCGTTAAGCCACTGGTGGATGGAGCATGAGACTAGCGGCTTGGGAGCCCCTCTATAGATTTTGAAAGATGTATGGAAATGCCTGGGTGTCCAGGCAAAAGCATCCCCAAAATGCAGAGCCTTATATGAAACCTCTACTAGGGCAATGCAGAAAGAAAATATGGAGTTGGAGCCCCCACACTGGAGGCCACCATCATGCAGACCCCAGATTCATGGACCTCCCCCAACAACTTGTATCGTCAGTGGGGAAAAGTCGCAGGCACTCAATACCAGCCCAGCCCATGAGGGCAGCTGTGGGGCACAAACCCTGCAAAGCCACAGGTGCAGAGCTGCCCAAGGCCTTGGGAACCCAGCCCTCACATCCTTGTGACCTGGATGTGGGACAAGATTTCAAAAAGGGTGATTTTGGAGCTGTAGGATTGAATGACTGGCCTTCTGGGTTTGGAGTTTCATGGTTCCAGTAAGTCCTGTGTTTTGTTTTTTCAAAAGATGTCTTCCTTTTGGCTGGGAATGCTTAACTCAATGTCTGTACAAGCATTGTACCTTGGAAGTAGTTAATTTGCTTTATATTTCAGAGGCACATGGGCCTAAGGGACTGGAGCCTTGTGTCAGATGAGACTTTAAGCTTTGAATGTTTGTATAAATACTGGAACGATATAAGATTTTAGGGGACTGTAGGGAAAGCATCATTGTATTTTGCAATGTGAGAAGGACATGAGATTTGGGGAACCAGGGACAGAAAATAAAATTTAGCTCTATGTCCCTATCAAAACTCATGTGGAATTGTAATCAGAATGTTAAAGACGGGGCTGGTGGAAGGTGATTTAATCATGGTGGAGAGTGGGGGTTGGAAGGTTGGGAAGTCAGGAGAATGGGGGAATTATAGTGGGAAAGAGGGGTGAAAATTGGGGGCGGGGAGTGGATCCTTGACAAATGATTAAACACTATCTCCTTCTTGCTGTCCTTTTGATAGTGAGTTGCCTTCACGGTTTTGGAGCTGTGAGTTTGAATGGATACTGGCCTCCTGGGTTTTGGACTTGCACTGGGCCTGTCGTCCTATTTGTGTTATTTTCCTGGGAAATTACTTCCCTTTGGATTGAGAAAACTTACCCAATGCCTGTACCATTATTGTACCTTGAAAGAAAAGAGCATCCTTTTAAATTCAGGGACTCATAGGCAAAAGGTACTGTAGACTTGTCTCAGATGAGGTGTTGAATATTTTGCATTTGAGTTAATGTTGGAATGAGTTAAGACTTTTGGAAATTTTGAAAAAGCATGAATATATTTTGCTCTATGAGAAGGATATGAGAGTGCAGGGAATCAGTGTCAGAATAATATGATTTGGCTGTGTTTCTTTACCAAAACTCATGTGAATTGTAATCCTTGTTGGACATGGGGCCTGGCTGGAGGTGATTTAATCATGGATGGGAGCGGGTGGAGGTGGAAGGAAAAGGGGTGGGTCGGGTGAGGAGTAGGTTGTTGGTAGGGTGGTGAGTAGCAGGAAGTGGGAGTAGTCTGCTACAGAGGCAGAGGCAGAGGCTCATGGAAAGTCTAGGGCAGTGCACCTGTGACTTTGCAGGCTTTAGCCCCCATGGCTGCTCTCATGGGCTGTACTGGGGCTGAGTGCCTGTAGCTTTTCCACACTCAAGAGTGCAAGCTGTTGGTGGGTCTATAAATCTGGGGTCTGGAGGATGGTGGCCTCCTGTGTGGGGACTCTAAGCCCATATTTTCCTTTTGTACTGCCCTAGTAGAGGTTCTCCAAGATGTTCTGCCTCTACAGGAGGCTTCTGCCTGGAAACAGTGAGCAGTGGTGTGGCCGGATCTTCACCAATGGTTAATCTTGATACTGAGCAGATTCTTCACCAATGGTTAATCTTCTTGATCCTGATCTCCTGATAGTGAGTTCTCATGAGATCTGGTTGTATAACAGGGTGTGGCACCTCTTTCCTGCCTTCCTCCTACTCCTGCCATATGGAACATGTCATTGTTGCTTGGCCTTTTGGTATGGTTAGGCGGCTTCCTGAATCCTCCCAGAAGGAGAAGCCACTATGCTCCCTTTACAGCCTGCAGAACCATGAGCCAATTAAACCTCTTTTAAAAATAATATCACAGAAAATTTATAATCTAAGAGTGGAGCTATGAAATGCCCTGAAAATTTTTTTCCTTTTTTTTTTTTTTTTTACTATTAGCATTTGGCTTCTTTTATATGCAAATATCTGAAGGCTTCTTGAATTTGAATTGTCCCCCTGAAAATGGACTTTTCTTTTTTTACCACATTGTCAGGCTGCCACAACAATAGCTGAAAATGTAGAAGCAGGTTCAGAAGTGGGTAATGACCAGAAGTTGCACAGTTTGGAGGGCTTGGAAGAAGGCAGAAAGATGAGGGAAAGTTTGCACTATTATAGAAATGTGTTAAATAGTTATAATTAAAAGGGTGACCATAGAGACTTGTTAAATAGTTACAATTAAAGGGGTGACTGAAGGATGGACAGTGAAAGCCAGGGTTAGAAGGTCTCAGATGAAAATGAGCAATTTACTGGGAACAGTAGCTAAGGTTACTTTCGTTTTGCCTTAGCAAAGAACTTGGCAGGATTGTGCCTGTGCCCTGGAGACCTGTGAAACTTTGAACTTGAGGGTGATGATTTAGGGTGTATTTGGTGGAATGAACTTCTAGGCAGCAAAGCTCAAGTGGTGTCTTGTCTGTATCGAACAGCCTGTGGTCTTCTGTGTGACCGAATAAATGACCTGAATTTAAAATTTATATTTAAATGAGAAGTAGAGCTTAAAATCTGGACCATTTGCAGCCTGGCCAAGTGGTCAAAAAGAAAAGCTGATTTTCAGTGGGAAAATTCAAGAAGGTTTCAGAAATTTGCATAAAATGGATCCCAGTGCTAATAGCTAAGACAATGTTAAGAAGACCTTGAAGGCATTTCAGAGACCTTTGCAGACTTTCGAATTTTCTTGCACCATTTTCCAGACCCCAGCAGAGCTTGCTGTCACAGCCCTGAGTCCTAGGACCAAAGAATGGTTTCCTGGGTCAGTACCCTGATTAAGCTGCTGCGTCCCTCCTCGGGACCTTGCTGTTTGCATCCCTGTAGCTGTAGCTCCAGCTTCAGCTCCAGCCATGACTGAAAGATGCACGGGTACAGCTTGGGTCACTTCTTCGGGGGTGCAAGCTTCAAGCCTTAGTGGCTTCCACATAGTGTTAAGCTGGTAGGTATTCAAAGCACAAAACTAGAGGCTTTGTCTAGACTCCAGAGTATGCACGGGAAAACCTGGGTGTCCAGGCAGAAGATTTTCCAAGAGGCAGAGCCTCATGGGAATCCTTTACTAGGGCAGTACAGAAGGAACATATAAGGTTGGAGCCCCCACACAGGAATGCACCGTTTTCCAGACCTCAGATTCAGAGACCCACCAACTGCTTGCACCCCCAGTGTGGAAAAGACACAGGCACTCAACACCAGCCCAGCCCATGAGGGCAACGGTCCGGGAAAGACCCTGCACAGCCACAGACACTGAGCTGCCCAAGGCCTTGGGAGCCCAGCCATCCACCCCTGTGCTCTAGATGTGGGATGTAGATGCAGAAAGGATGATTTGGGAGCCATAGATTTCAATGACTGGCCTGCTGGGTTTTTGACTTGCATGGGGTTTATAAGTTTCATCTGTGTTTTTTGCTTCTTTCTGGCAATTTTTTTTTTTTTTTTCCTTTTCACTGGGAATGCTTACCCAATGCCTGTACAATAATTGTACCTTGGAAGTGGTTAATTTGTTTTGTATTTCTCTGGCAGCCTTGTCTCAGATGAGACTTTGGGCTTTGGACATTTGAGTAAATGCTGGAATGAATTAAGACTTTGGGGGACTGTAGAGAAGACGTCATTATATTTTGCAGTGTGACCAGGATATGAGATTTGGGGGACCCGGGTCAGAATAATATGATTTGGCACTGTGTCCCTACCAATACTTTCATGGAATTGTAATGGGGAATGTTTAAGGTGGGGCCTGGCGAGAGGTGATTTAATCATGGGGAAGAGTGGGTGTTCGAGTTAGGGGTGTAGGGAGAATGGGAGAGATTATTTTGTGGGTGAGGGTGAAAGATGAGGTGGGGGGTGGATTCTTCATGAATGATTAAGCACTATTTCCTTAATGCTGTCTGCATGATAGTTCTCTTGATGATTATGGAGCTTAAAGATAGATTGAGTGAATACTGTCCTGCTGGGTTTTGGACTTGAATTTGTGTTATTTTTTTCTGGGGAATTTCTTCCCTTTGGATTGAGAAGACTTACCCAATGCCTGTACCATCACTGTACCTTGAAGGAAAAGAAATCCCTTTTAAATTCAGGGACTCATTGGTAGAAGGGACTGTAGCCTTGTCTCAGATGAGACTTTGAAATTTTTACATTTGTAATGAGTTAAGATTTTTGGAAATGTTTGAAAAGGCTTAATTGTGCTTTGCTCTGTAAGAAGGACATGAGGTTCTGGGGTATCAGGATCAGAAGAATATGGGTTGGCTGTGTGTCCCCATATAACTCATGTGGAATTGTAATCCTTAATGTTGAAGTTGGGCTTGGGGGAGGTGGTTTAATCTTGGACGGGAGGGGGTTGGGGATGGAAGGAAAAAAAGTGGTAGGGTGGGGAGGAGTAGGTTGTCAGTAGGGTGGTGGGAGGGTGGGGGGATAGTAGGAAGGGGGAGTAACCTGCTGCAGAGGCGCAGAGGCTCATGGAAAACCTCTACCGGCAGTGTACCTGTGGCTTTGCAGGCTTTAGCCCCCATGTCTGCTCTCATGTCCTGGGCTGGTGTTGAGTGCCTGTAGTGTTTCCATACTGAGGATGTGAGCTGTTGGTAGGCTTATGAATCTGAGGTCTGGAGGATGGTGGCCTCCTGAGTGGGGGCTCAAAGCCCATAGTTTCTTTCTGCACTACCACAGTGGAAGTTTCCTAAGAGGCTCTGGCTCTACAGGAGGCTTCTGCCTGGAAACAGTGGGCATTGGTGTGGGTGGAGAATCCTTCACCAATGGTTAATCTTCTTGATGCTGATCTCCTGATAGTGAGTTCTCATGTGATCTGGTTGTATAACACGATGTCACACCTCTTTCCTCTGTCTTGCTCCTACTCCTGCCATATGAAACATTTCATTGCCGCTTGACCTTCTGGTATGGTTAGGAGGGGCCTGATCAGTGTGGGCCTGCTCAGTGGACCTAATCAGTTGAGACTTGGTCAGTGAGGCCTTAGTGGGGGCGTGGTCAGCAGGGGTCTGCTTAGAGAGGGTCTCATTAGAGTGATCTAGTAGTGCAGGTCTTGGTGAATGGGGACCTAGTGTCAGACAAATGTTTGGTGTCTGGTCAGTGCGAACCTGGGCTGTTGGAATTGGTCAGTGGAGACCTGGTCAGCTGGGACTTAGTGGTGGCCTTGTCAGCATGGGCTGGGGCTCTGCTGACCTGGTCAAGGGGTGCTATTCAGTGGAGGCCTGGTCACATGGGACCTAGTCAGTAGGGCATGTCCTCATCAGTGAGGCCCTTGCCAGTGGGGCCCTGGTCAGGGCAGCCTGGTCAGTGGAACCTAATCAGTGGGGGCCTGGTCAGAGAGGATTTGGTCAGTGATGGCTTTTGTAGTATTGGTCTAGGGGGTAACCTGGTCAGCAGGGATCTGAGCAGTGGGTGCCTGTTCAGGGGAGCCTACTCACTAGGGTCCCGGTCAGAGGAGTCTAGTCACCTCAGGCCTGGTTAGTAGGGGCCTGGACACTGACAGTCTATTCCCTGGAGGCTGGTCAGTGGGGTTTCATCTCTGGGGCCAGACAATGGGGTCCTGATCAGTAGAACCTGATCAGTGAGGCCTTGTCTGTAAGGACCTGGTCAGTGAGCTCTTGTCACTGAGGCCCTGGTCAGTGAGGCCTTGTCAGTGGGGACCTCGGGTCAGTGAGCCCTTCTCACTGAGGCCTTGACAGCAAGGACCTGGTCAGTCAGGCCTTGACAGTGAGGCCTTGTCAATAAGGACCTGGTCACCAAGGCCTTGACAGTGAGGCCTTGACAGCGAGGCCTTGTCAGTGAAGTCCTGGTCAATGAGGCCTTGACAGTGGGGTCTTGTCAGTAAGGACCTGGTCAATGAGGCCTTGACAGTGAGTCATTGTCAGTAAGGATGTGGTCAGTGACGCCTTGACAGTGAGGCCTTATCAGTAAGGACCTGGTCAGTGAGGCCTGGAGAGTGAGGTCTTGTCAGTAAGCTCCTGTTCAGTGAGGCCTTGACAGTGAGGCCCTGTCAGTAAGCTCCTGGTGAGTGAGGCCTTGACACTGAGGTCCTTGTTAGTGAGGCCTTGACAGTGAGGCCTTGTCAGTGAAGTCCTGGTCAGTGAGGTTGTGATAGTGAGGCCTTGTCAGTAAGCTCCTGGTGAGTGAGGCCTTGACACTGAGGCCTTGTCAGTAAACTCCTGATCAGTGAGGCCTTGACCTTGAGGCCCTGTCAGTGAGGTCCTGGTCAGTGAGGCCATCAGAGTTAGGCCTTGTCAATAAGCTCCTGGTCAGTGACGCCTTGATAGTGAGGCCATGTCAGTGAGGTCCTGCTCAATGAGGTCTGGGCAGTGAGATCTTGTCAGTAAACTACTGGTCAGTGAGGTCTTGTCAGTGAGGTCCTGGTAAGTGAGGCCTTGTCAGTGAGGCCTAGACAGTGAGGCCTTGTCAGTAAGCTCCTGGTCAGTGACGCCTTGAGAGTGAAGCCTTGACAGTAAGGACGTGGTCAGTGAGGCCTTGTTAGTGAGGTCCTGGTCAGTGAGGCCTTGACCGTGAGGCCTTGTCAGTGATGTCTTGGTCAGTGAGGCCTTTACAGTGAGGTCTTGTCACTGAGATCCTGGTCAGTGAGGCCTTGTCATTAAGGACCCGGTCAGTGACACCTTGACAGTGAGGCCTTGTCAGTAAGCACCTGGTGAGTGGGGCCTTGGCAGTGAGGCCTTGTAGGTAAGCTCCTGTTTAGTGAGGCTTTGACAGTGAGGCCTTGACAATGAGGCCCTGTCAGTAAGCTCCTGGTGAGTGAGGCCTTGTCAGTAAGGACCTGGTCAGTGAGTCCTTGACAGTGAAGCCTTGTCAGTAATCACCTGTTCAGTGAGGCCTTGACAGTGAGGCCTTGTCAGTAAGGACCTGGTCAGTGAGGCCTTGACAGTGAGGCCTTGTCAATAAGGACCTGGTGAGTGGGGCCTTGACAGTGAGGCCTTATCAGTAAGGATCTGGTGAGTGGGGCCTTGACAGTAAGGACCTGGTCAGTGAGGCCTTGATAGTGAGACCTTTTCAGTAACCTCCTGTTCAGTGAGGCCTTGACAGGGAGGCCTTGTCATTAAGCACCTGATGAGTGAGGCCTTGACAATGAGGCCTTGTCAGTAAGCTCCTGGTGAGTGAGGCCTTGACAGTGAGGCCTTGTCAGTAAGGACCTGGTCAGTGAGGCCTTGATAGTGAGCCCTTTTCGGTAAGCTCCTTGTCAGTGAGGCCTTGACAGTTGGGACCTGTCAGTGAGGTCCTGGTCAGTGAGGCCTTGACAGAGAGGCCTTGTCAGTGAGCTCCTGGTCAATGAGGCCTTGACAATGAGGCCTTGTCATTAAGCTCCTATTCAGTAAGGCCTTGACCATGAGGCCTTGTCAGTGAGGACCTGGTCAGTGAGTCCATCAGAGTGAGGTCTTGACAGTGAAGCCTTGTCAGTAATCACTTGTTCAGTGAGTCCTTGACAGTGAGGCCTTGTCACTGAGGTCCTTGTCAGTGAGGCCTTGTCCGTTGGTTCCTGGTCAGTGAGGCCTTGACAGTGAGTCCTTGTCAGTAAGCTCCTGGTCAGTCAGGACTTGACAGTGAAGCCTTGTCAGTAAATACCTGATCAGTGACGGCTTCACAGTGATGAATTGTCAGTTATCTCCTGCTCATTGAGACCTTGACAGTGAGGCCTTGTCAGTAAGTTCCTGGTCCTTGAAGCCTTGATGGTGAGGCCTTGTCAGTTAGGTCTTGGTCAGTAAGACCTTGACAGTGAAGCCTTGTCACTGAGGTCCTGCTCATTGAGGCCTTGATAGTATGGTCTTGTCAGTAGGCTCCTGGTCAGTTAGGCCTTGACAGTGAGGCCTTGTCAGTAAGCTCCTGGTCAGTGAGGTCCTGATCAGTGAGGCCTTGTCAGTTATTTCCTGGTCACTGAGGCGTTCACAGTGAGGCCTTGTCAGTAAGGACCTTGTCAGTGAAGGTTTGACAGTGAGGCCTTGTCAGTAAAGACCTGGTCAGTGAGGCCTTGACAGTGAGGTTTTGTCAGTGAGGTCCTGGTCAGTGAGGCCTTGACAATGAGGCCTCATCAGTAAGGACATGGTTTGTGAAGCCTTGACAGTGAGGCCTTGTCAATAAGGACCTGCTCAGTGAGGCCTTGTCAGTTATTTCCTGGTCACTGAGGCATTCACAGTGAGGCCTTGTCAGTGAAGGCTTGACAGTGAGGCCTTGTCAGTAAAGACCTGGTCAGTGAGGCCTTGACAGAGAGGCCTTGTCAGTAAGCTCCTGGTCAGTGATGCCTTGACCCTGAGGCCTTGTCAGTGAGGTCCTGGTCAGTGAAGCAATCAGAGTGAGGCCTTGTAAGTAAGCTCCTGGTCTGTGACGCCTTGATAGTGAGGCCTTGTCAGTGAAGTCGTGCTCAGTGAGTCCTAGACAGTGTTGTCTGCTCAGTAAGCTCCAGGTTAGTGAGGCCTTGACAATGAAGCCTTGTCAGTAAGGACCTGGTCAGTGAGGCCTTGACATTGAGGTCTAGTCAGTGAAATCCTGGTCAGTGTGGCCTTGGCAGTGAGGCCTTGTCAGTAAGCTCCTAGTCAGTGAGGCCTTGACAGTGACGACTTGTCAGTAAGGACCTGGTCAGTGAGGCCTTGTCAGTAAGCATCTGGTCAGTGAGGCCATGACAGTGAGGCATTGTAAGTAAGCTCCTTGTCAGTGAGGTCTTGAAAGTGAGGCCTTGTCAGTGTGGTCCTGGTCAGTGAGGTCATGAGAGTGAGGCGTTGTAAGTAAGCTCCTGGTCAGTGAGGCCTTGTCAGTGAGGTCCTGGTCGGTGAGGCCTTGACAGTGAGGTCTTCTCAGTGAGGCCTTGACAGTGAATTCTTGTCAGTAAGCTCCTGGTCAGTGAGGCCATGTCAGTGTGGTCCTGGTCAGTGTGGTCCTGATCAGTGAGGTCTTGAGAGTGAGGCATTGTAAGTAAGCTCCTGGTCAGTGAGGCCTTGAAAGTGAGGCCTTGTCAGTAAGCTGCTGGTCAGTGAGGCCTTGTCAGTGAGGTCCTCGTTGGTGAGGCCTTGACAGTGAGGTCGTGGTCAGTGAGGCCTTGACAGTGAGGCCTTGACAGTGAATTCTTGTCAGTAAGCTCCTGGTCAGTGAGGACTTGAGAGTGAGGCCTTGACAATGAGATCTTGTCAGTAAGTTCCTGGTCACTGAGGCCTTGACATTGAGGCCTTGTTATTAAGGATCTTGTCAGTGAAGGCTTGACAGTGAGGCCTTGTCAGTAAAGACCTGATCAGTGAGGCCTTGACAGAGAGGCCTTGTCAGTAAGCTCCTGGTTAGTGACGCCTTGACCCTGAGGCCTTGTCAGTGAGGTCCTGGTCAGTGAGGCCTTGTCAGTAAGGACCTGGTTTGTGAGGCCTTGATAGTGAGACCTTGTCAACAAGGACCTGGTCAGTGAGGCCTTGAGAGTGAGTCATTGTCAGTAAGGACCTGATCAGTGAGGCCTTGGCAGTGAGGCCTTGTCAGTAAGGACCTGGTCTGTGAGGCTTGGGCAGTGAGGCCTTGTCAGTGAGCTCCTGGTCAGTGATGCCTTGACCCTGAGGCCTTGTCAGTGAGGTCCTGGTCAGTGAAGCAATCAGAGTGAGGCCTTGTAAGTAAGCTCCTGGTCAGTGACGCCTTGATAGCGAGGCCTTGTCAGTGAGGTCCTGCTCAGTGAGGCCTAGACAGTGTTGCCTGCTAAGTAAGCTCCTGGTCAGTGAGGTCTTGCCAGTGAGGCCTTGTCATTAAATACCTGGTTAGTGAGGCGTTGACAGTGAGGACTTGTCAGTAAAGACCTGGTCAGTGAGGCCTTGTCAGTGAGGCCTTGACCGTGAGGTCTTCTCAGTGAGTTCCTGGCCAGTGAGGCCTTGAAAATGCGGCCTTGTCCATAAGAACCTGGTTAGTGAGGCCTTGACAGTGAAGCCTTGTCAGTAAGGACCTGGTCAGTGAGGCCTTGACATTGAGGTCTAGTCAGTGAGATCCTGGTGAGGCGTTGACAGTGAGGCTTTGTCAGAAAGCTCCTGGTCAGTGAGGCCTTGACAGTGAAGACTTGTCAGTAAGGTCCTGGTCAGTGAGGCCTTGAGACCACTTGGCTCAAGCTCAGGGGTTTAAGACCAGCCTGGGCAACGTAGTGAAACTCCATTTCTACAACAAACAAACGAACAAACAAAAACAAGATTAATTGGGTGTGACAGCATGCACCTGTAGTCTCAGCTATTCAGTGAGGCTGAGCTGGGCGGTCAAGGTTGCACTGAGCTCTGATTGCACCACTATACTCCAGCCTAGGTGATAGAGACCATGTCTCAAAAACATTCAAATTCCCATGTAATAATTTTTACAACACCAATATACCATGCAACCATCTCCCTGGTAAGCTCAATTGTTTACTGGTCTAGGCACAGAACGTGAAGATATTATGAGGCACATGCAGGAACTAAACCTGCATGAATTTTTATCTTTTGCTAAAATGAGATTTGAGTGAACGAAATAAAACCACCATGAGTGTTCAGAGGGAAATATTTTTCAAGTGAACTGAAATAAAAACTAAAATCTGTGAAATGCAGCCAAAATAATGATGGGAAGTAAGTTTATAGCATGAAAGGCTCGTATTTGAGAAAAGTAAGGTCTGAGGTCCATAATCTAAGCTTCTATCTTCAACTCAAAGCCAGTAAAAATGTATCATAATGAGCACAAATCAAAGAAACTGAAAACAGAAATGAGAAAACTCATGTCACACCAAAAGCCTACATACCAAAATTCCCAAGGAATCTACAAAAGTCAGTTCTAGATCCAACAGCTGAGTTAGGCCAAGTCACAGCACACAGTCAAATCTTACTCTACATATGGGCAGTTAGTACTTGGGACTTAAATTTTAAAAACAATAGTCACAGTAGCTATATAAAAAGCAATTAAGTATAAATCTAACAAAGCACATAGATGATGTGTATGAAGAAAACCACAAAACGCTGAAGAAAGAAAAGAGCTACGTCAACTGAGCCACAAGTCCAAGGAGAAGCGGCAACATGTTCAAGATGCCAGCTCTCTCCACATTGACCAATAGACTTACCACAATTCCAGCATAAACCCCGCCAGGACACTGGCCTGCAGACTTACAATTCCAGCATAAATCCCGCCAGGACTTTGTGTAGATAACACAAGCTAAAAGTTACATGAAAGGGAAAAAAACAGAGGACAATAAACATTCCAATTAAAAAGTGAGAAAGATCGATCAGACACTTCAATGAAGTGGATGGACATAAGCACTAGGAAACTAACAGAACTGCCCACAAAAGAGTGACAGTGCTACGATACATAAATTTTTAAAAAACAAAATAAAACTACAAGGGAGAAACAAATGGAACCAAGGGCTAGAAAGATTATCTTAAAGCTGGCAGAAAACCTCGGAAGGGTTGCTTTCGTTTTTCTCTGAGCGCGCCACCTGACCAACCAGGAGACATCACTGGCAGACCTAGAACCGGTGGACACTAAAAATAGCTTCCACACTGAGAGGGAGGGTTCATCTGAAGAACATCCAGAGACATCCCTTTGGCTCTTACCCTTCTGCTGCGAAGCACCGTGTTATGTTTGACAGGCCTCTATAGGAACCCTGAGGTCCGCATTTGTAATCCACTTTTTAAATCTTTCAGGACAGGACAATCCTTCTTTGTCCCCTACCATTTTCATCACGGTTCTATACAGACCTCAAAAACTCCGCCGCCTACATCAGATGTTTTGTCTAAACCCATTACTGTGACTTACCCTAAATTTACCGCCATTCATTTCAATTCCAAGTCCAAAGACTTATTTCCACAGTAATTATTTTACTCAGAAATTAAATTCCAGCTTCCTGATCACACTGGAAGTCAACTGCTTTCAACTTCTGTGTTATAGATACAACTGATCTAATTCTGTAAACAGAGAATTTCATGGAAATACTCTCTTCCTCTCACAACACATGCAGGCCTCACCTGCAGCCTTCAACCCAACTCCCTGTCCACCCAGAGCATGAAAGAGCAACAAAGAGTATTTATCCCCATCTCCTTGGGCTGGAGACGCACAGCATATCAATCACTGTCAAATCACTGTTGCACAAAAATCAGTTCCAACGCCCCGTGGAGAATAAAGGTCATGCTGGAAGCCGAGGCCGGCCACCCAGATACTCTGCTACCACGGACTGTTCCAGGCATGAACCACTTACAAGTCCTGGGGGACGAAGCCAGCATGAAATGTTGCCATCAGACCTGCGAGTAGGATCCCTAGCATGACCACAGTAGTCTGGGAGAGTGAGGACGGAACTCGGAAGCTGCAGGATGACCATGCAGAGAAGCACCCACGGCTCCATGATCAAGTCTGACCGTGCAGAGAAGCACCCACAGGCTCCGTGACCAAGTCACAAGTAACGAGATGAGATGCTTCCTGTGTTCCCGTGTTGTGTCACTTTGCCACTAAAAATTTAGTACATCTTCCTTTTTCCTAAGAAAGCACAAGACCTGAGTAACAACTGGTCACTAACCTGGTTCTTTTCAGCCTCATAACAGAAGGCAACAGCTGCATAAACCAAATCACTAGAACATCACACTTCATGGCTGCATCACAGCTTTTATTGCATGTCAGACCCTCAGCTCCAAGCGGCACTGACACGGAATTGTACTCAAAGAGAGCAGGTGAGCGCTTCAGTCTCCATTTGTCGACACTCAAAGCCGTTTCTCTATGAGATCATGTGACTCAGTGCTAAGTTCATTCATTCATTCAATAAAGCCACCGTGAACCCATGAGATCCCTACCCTGCCCTCCGAGGGATACTATTCTGCTGGGACCTGTGTCCACCCCCACATTACTGCAGCCCAGCACTCTTCCCGGAACCGTGCACACCTCCCCAAAAGAAAACCATACAGAGAACGGCAACACAGCCAGTCATGTTCGGAGGCACGATTCCAATCGCTGATGTTTTAAGGCATCAGACTAATAACTGGCACCTCATCAATACAGAGTTACTAATTTTCCAGCAGTGTTTCTAGTGCCTCTACAAGGATATACAGATATATACGCAGGAGTTACTTTAGGAGTTAAAAAGACGCTGCTCAGGGAAACAGGAGAAATCAAAACGTTTGAGGAATGGACGGGGGAATGTCCACCTTCTACTGCCACAATTTGTGTCTCAGTGATCAAGCCTAGGTTCTCAACCTTTCCAATCTGTTAACCCCCCTGCCTAAGGCTCTGGACTGAACCCCAGTTTCACTTCCTGGCAATAAGCAACCTGCCCATCTGTGAGTCCTGTGTGCACCTGACACCAGTGGAGATGAAGCCACCTGCCCAGGTGTGCTTCCTGTGGGTGTCCCTGACGCCACAGGAGATGGGGACCAACTGCCCAGCTATATTCCCTCTGGGTGCCCCTGAGACTAGTAGGATGCTGCATGTGCCTATACTGATAGCTGCTGCATTGCCTCCTGCTGTAAAAGCCCCCTTTCAGAAGTAACAGGACAATGGGGCAGGTTTTTTTTTCCTGGAGAAGTAAAGAACCTGAGAAATCCAGAGATTTGAGAAATCCAGGGGATTAGGAACACAGGTGACAAAGAAAAGGAGGCTGTGACATCTACACATGACATTTGGCAAAACGAGAATGTACTGGCATTCCCAGAACCACCTCGCACTGAACAGCATTGACACGTTTCCCATGCTTGTTACCTTTGGATGACACATTTAAGTAACTTTGACTTGCTGGGTTGCAGGTGGAGAGAGACTCCTGGAGACCAGTTGGAGCCAAGCCTCCATTATCTCCTGCTTGCAGGACTTCTGCATGAAGCCAACACATCCAAATGTGCATAAGACTTACGAACAGCAGAGAAGCTCCATGACATCTTCTGAGAGTGAAGCTGTGCCGTATCAGGGGTTGGGACAGCAGCAGCAAGGGAGATCAGCCCGAGGGCTGGGGAGACGCAGCCGGGAAATCTCGGTGTGTGTAGCCCTGGGGTCTAAGGCCTCCAACTGTCCATGTGGCTCCCACAGCTCAAGTCCAGCGTGTGTTCATGACCTGGGACAGGGCCACTCAGAGCACAGTTCATCTCAAATGTGATGGCGGCGCTGAATGATACACCAACATGCCGGAAGAGAATCGCCAGAACTCACGTGCAGAAGGCATGGATCAGGCCACTCCCAGCAATACAGATGCTCTCACCACCCTGCAGCTGCCTCCCGCCCCCCCCCCCCCCCCCCCCCCCCACAGCAGCCTCCTGGGACAACATCCTGCTTCCACCTTGCAGCTGCCTCCTGTCCCCCCGCCCCTCCCCACAGAGGCATCCTGTGACAACATCCTACTTCCACCCTGCAGCTGTCTCCCGTCCCCAACACACAGCGGCTTCCTGGGACAACATCCTACTTGCCACACACAGCCTGGAGCCCCCAAAGAATGGAGGGGCTTAGCGAGCCACACAGCATTTCCCCTTCACACCTGGGAAGTCAGCCCCTCACTGAAGTGGGTCCTGCGCCCGCCAGCTGTGCACCATCAGAGTCGTGAGGTTATGGACCTGGTCACCCACAGTGCAGAGAGGCGTGAGGTCATGGACCTGGTCACCCGCTGTGCACGATCAGAGGTGTGCGAGGTTCCAGACCTGCTCACCCACTATGCACGATCAGAGGTGTGAGGTTATGGACCTGGTCAACCACTGTGCACGATCAGAGCTGTGCGAGGTTACAGACCTGGTCACCAGCTGCACCCAATCAGAAGCTTTTGAGGTTAGGGACCTGGTCACCCGCTGTGCACAGAAGTGTGAGGTTATGGACCTGATCACCTGCTGTGTCCAATCAGAGCCAGGCAATGTTACAGATCTAGTCACCAGCTGCACCCAATCAGAAGCTTTCAAGGTTACGCACCTGGTCACCCACTGTGTCCAATCAGAGGCATGTAAGGTTAGGGACCATGCACGTGGTGATGGACTTAGTCGCCAGCCAAGACTCCTGGCGTTTCCAGTGTCATCCCATCTTCCTTCAAAACTTGAAAAATCTTTAGATATTTCTCAAAGCTCGTCCATCTTTGAAAACGATATGTGTGCGCACAGGTGAGTTTGTTCCTGCACATTCCTTTCAGTACCGATGACTGAAGATTGAAGGTTAGAGCATTCCAGCCCAGTGCCCATATCCCATCCCACCTGCAAAAACTTGAGCACACGTATCCCCCTCTCTGAAGCTCCCTGAATCCCGTGGCAGGCCTGGGACTCAGGCCCAGTGTCCCGTCAGTTACACTGAACAAAATGTAATTCAACACTGGCCATGTGCTCTATGCTTTAAACGTCTAAAAGCCATATATAAACCTCCCAAAGAACTACAATCTATGAAAGCTTTCGTGGCTAGTATTTTAGGAAGACTGACCAGTCTTGACCTAAATCAAAGCCGACACTTTCCAAATTGACTCTGACCCCAGCTTTGTGCAAAGACAGCCATCGCCCGGTCGTCGGGGTGACCAGCGCTGGTCCCTCCCTGCACCTTAAGTGGGCTTCTGAGCTGCTGTCCCTGACCAGTGATGGTGACGCCCAGAGCAGCTTTCCAGGAAAACAGTAAACCTTTCAGGTCGTCACCTCACGAGGATGGTCATGCATGTATAAATCAGCCGCCTTTCTGTTACTGCCCTGCCATTCTCAAAGAGGGAATGGGTTAAACTTCTTCCTCCTCCACATGCCCAACACAAGGCACACCTGCCCCAGCACGAGGCTCATCTGCTTAATCCCGGGAAAAACACAACCCACAATCAGGGGCTGCGCAGAGACCACACAGAATCAGAGACCACACACAATCAGAGGCCGCACACAATCAGAGGCCACGCACAATTAGAGGTGGCACACAGAGACCGCACACAATCAGAGGCCACGCGCAGAGACCGCGCACAATCAGAGGCCACGTGCAATCTCTGCAACCTCCTCAGAAACTGTTTCTGACCATTGACCTGAGGCCATCAAGTTTAAATGTGTGGCCCAGGTTTTAAAAGACAGGAGGAGTTCTCTGAAGGCAGAGTCTGTGCATTCCACCATCAGCACCATTTGTGCCTGTCAGGGTCAGGAAGAACCACAACCACGTCTTGGTGCCCTTGCAGTGCAGGGTGCTGCGTTTCTCCCCCTTTCCAAGCCCGGGGTGGCTCCTGGGGACCCAGCGCCTCTGCTCAGCCATGCGCCTCCAAGGCCTTCTTCCCTCACCCCACAGGGGAGCTCCTGCAGCCAGGCTTTCTGGCTCATCACTCCGATTCAGTCACTTACACCCTCATTCCAGGCTGAAAATCTCTTCTGAAAATATCCAAATCTTACACACGTCAGCCTCCATCTTTTCCCCAGAGCTCCTCAACCCCTCCAAGAGCAGCAGCTCTGGTGCCTGTGCAGCCGGGGCCTGTGGGCAGATCCGTGGGCTCAGAGTGCCCAGCCCCTCAGCGCCTCTGTGTGTCCCCTTACTCCCTGCTCCCCGGCATTAATGACCTCCATCCTCGATTTCCTGATAGGCAAAAGGGGGTTAATTCTAAGAGTGCTAACCGAACTAGATCACTTAACACCGCGTCCAGCTCAGAATACCCCTTGATCAATGACAAGTATTGCTGTGCTGTTAGCATTGCGCTGGTTCCGGGTTTCCTGTGAGCCCTTTACGCTCTTTGCTGCAAAGACCACTCAATGGTCTGGTCCAGGCCTGTCTGTGGCAGATGGACAGGTGAGTGGCCGGTGCACACGGATGATGCTGAATGGGATCATGCAAAGCTGGCCCTTCGTATTTTGGTCAACGTAAGAAAAAAGCCGCCCATGCTTGCTTGCTGCTGCCCTGCGGTGTCCAGAAGGAGCCGCTTAAAGGCAACTGCGCCGCAGTTGGAAGGAGACGGCAAGACCAGATTGGCTGGAGCTGGGAAGTTGTGCGCTACAGATCAGGACTGCGTGACCCAGGGAAGTCATCCCTCGAAACACGTGCTGGAGGGTGGCCACTCCGACCCGACCGTCCACCTCCAGGGTCAGCCACCTGGCTCCTCTTGATGTGTCATCCTGATCACCCCTCACAGACTAAATGAGCCTTTGACTTCAGCCTGTCCTACGTACGACACCGACTCCCACCTCCCACGGCCTGAACCAGCCTGTTCTGAGGTTTGCTGTGGACATAGACGAGCAGGCCCAAGACATCTAAGTGGCATTTCCTGGCAAGGACGCTCACGATGCTTGACCATAAAACTAGGGATCAACTGGTTTTTCGGACGGACTGTAATTTACTTGTGGCATCCATGGATACTGATTGACCCAGGGAGGGGCACAGAGGAGGCTGAGGGAAAACCAACTGTGACTGCGCCAGGCATTTCCCGCACACACCGACATCTTCAGACTCGGACAGCATCCTAGTCTTACAATCAAACTGAAGCTCAGAGAAACTAGGTAGCTTGTCCAAGACCAGCAACAAGTATGTGGGCAGCTGGGATTCAACTAAGTCCTTCCCTGGATCCATCCGAGCTGCTCCACTCCCCTCCCCCCAACTCCCACCACCCGACCATGGCCCCCGATAGACACAGCAGGTCTGAACATTCGGCCCCCCAAACGCAGAGTATGGAGCAGAACCGGATTCCGCGGTGGGAACTCACACGCAGCCCACTCTCCTTCTTGCCGAATGCCTCGGGACTCTGGGCGGTAAGGTCTGCAGATGTGGCCTCACTCTGCACCAGGAGATCTGGGTGGCAGGCAGTGTTTCGGAGAGTGCTCGGCCAGACAGGAGACAGGCATCTGACAGGGCTCATTGGCTGATCCATGAGACACAGGACACCTGAGAGAAGGGCCGACAAACCCCACAAAGTCACTCCCAGCCTGGAGAGGACAGGACCTGTCCAAAGCGGGCTCCTCCCAGTCCACGCTTCAGACAGGTCTTGCTGCAGCCTGAGGTGCTCGTCAGGTGCGAGGAAGCTTCCCAGGGCAGGAGCTCTCGTTACACAGCAAAAGTGCCACAGGCGATGCAGCAGGGCGTACTTCAGCCCAGGGCTCAGGAACCATGGGGTGCAGCGCGGCCTGCAGCAAACCAGACATATCAGAAGCCAAGGTCCCACCTTTTACATTCAGTGACATCGAACAGAGGGAGTTATCTGTAGCAATCGTCTTCCTGGGGGACCCGTACAGCACGCATGACCACCGACACTGACCACGAGTCCTTCCTAGGTCCTGGGGGCTACCCCACTTTACACGCGTTGGTTCCATTCACAAATCTATGCGGGGCAGTTGTTAGCCCCAGCTTACAGAGGAGGAAAACGCTGCTGGAAAACTAAGTGAGAAAATCAGACTTCAACACACCTGCCGTCTCCAAGACCCCTACTACTCTATGTTCTAGGGTCTCAAGGGTAGGGTGTGTGGCATTTTAAGTGACTAATCGTAGGCGGTTTTCTTCTCTCCTACACCTGTTTAGCCTGAACGTGCACGTACATGCTCTGCTGCAGATGCACTGCCGTATGTGGACCAGCGACGCTCTTTCCTGCCTCGGATTCTCGTCACTGCCTTCCGTAAAGCTCTCGCCTGCTTTACAGCCATGCCAGCCAGGCCTGGTCAGCCACACAGTGAAATTCCTGCAGTGTTGGAGCTAAGTGCTGGCTGAGACTTTAACAGCAAAGACAGCGGAGTAATGGGGATAAAGTGAACAAAACTGTATTGTAACGCAGACGAAAGTCTAGAAGCAAAAGAAGCTGACACTCCTGAGAGAGCAGGTGACTGCGTCTCACTATGATGTTAATAGCAACTTGCTGTTTCCTGCGCCTCCTTGTGCCAGGGTTTCCAGTCATCATTTGTGTTTATCTGCTCCTGGGCTGCCTGATCAAATCTCTGTGGAGATCAGAGATATCTAAATTGACCCAGTATCTGCACGCTGGCTGCTCAAAGGCCGTGGTGTGGAACAGCCAGGACATCGCTTAGTCATATGGGGCACAAGCACGTCACTTGCCACTCCTGTCTATTTCATCAAACCCTATTTTCTCCTGAATATTGAGCATAGCAAAGTCATTAGCCTTTGAGATGCATTTGAGACATCAACTTGCTTTATTCAAGAGGTTTAAGACACATGTAGGTCTTTCTTGCCATGCTCAACACACAGGGCCGGCCGTTTCTGAAGTCAGTGTTTCTGGAACAAAAGCCTTGGCCTGCCCCTTGAACATTCACGCTGAGCACACTGTCGCGAGGCTGCTTGGCCAGCCAGCAGAGGGCAGGAGAGAGCCGCAGGTGCCGCGTGGGGTCCCCGCAAACCCGCCTCACTCCCTCAATCAAGGGCGGTGCCTCCTGCCAATGTAGCGGCTTCCTCCAAGGGGAAACGGCCTCTTCAGCTTCCACTGCACTGATTTCAGATGACTCAGTCAATGGGGCCACAGATTCATCAGAGTTCCATGTTGTTAAAGGAAAACTTCTGTTACCAGGCAACCTTAATATCAGATTCAACGTAAAATAACCAACAAGATTGTTTCCAAACCAACATGCTACTAGTGCCTTATCCTTCAATGCTTCTTAAACACAGAGAAGTATGAGGAAAAAGGAGCATGGCACTTCTTAAAAAATAACACCTCTTCCAGGTTCATTTTACCCATATCATAAAGACTTAGAACCGTGGATTCCCTACAGGAATGTGGAGTTCGGGTGGATCCGTACGTTGACCCAGCCTCCCTCCAGGTCAGTCACCCCCCCAACCACGGGGTTCACACCTCTCCAGGCCCTGTCACTTCATCAAAGAAAGGTGACGTCTCTGAGCTCTCTTCGCAGGGAGCACCCGAACGGGAGCTAGAGAGAGACACAGACACACCCACAACTACTTGAAAATCCTGAAATGCGATACATATTTAAGGACTTCATTATTAGTTTTTTTAAAACTGTAAGAACAAAGTGAGCCTGCTTTTAACCTCTATGCCACAATAACACCGTGTACATCTGTCTTTTGCTGTTCCTTCTCCAGCAGCTGCTGCCTGGCTGGCGGACTGCAGAACTAGAGCCTCTGGTACTCCCGGGAGACCCTCGGTAAAAGCGTGAGCACCACGATCACGTCTCAGGACGCCGCACACGTTAGGGTCACCCACAGACCGCCATTCCCAGTGCCTATAAGGCACTGAACGGGCCTGCTGCTCTTTGTAAATGTCAACCTTCCTAAGCTATGTTGTGTTGAAAAATTTTAACTGCAGTCCACACGTACTTCTTTGTTTATGTCTTGTTTTTATCCTAGAGGCATGTTATTATGGAAAATTAACTTTGCAAGGTTGAAGGGTTTTCTGAAAGTCAACTTCTAGTCCTGGAAGGAAAAAAAAAATGGGCCAGATGTGGTGCTCATGCCTGTAATTCCAGCAGTTTGAGAGGCTGAGGCAGGCAGATTGCTTGAGCCCAGGAGCTCGAGACCAGTCTGGAAAACATGGCAAAACCCTGTCCCTAATAAAAATACAAAAAAAAAAAAAAAAAAGAAAAAAAAAAAAATTAGCTGGGCGTGGTGACGTGTCTAGTCCCAGCTCCTCAGGAAGCTGAGGTGGGAGGATCACCTGAGCCCAGGAGGTGAAGGCTGCAGTCAGCCAAGATTTGCATCACTGCACTCCACCCTGGGCAATAAGAGCGAGAGTCCACTTCAAAACAAAAATAAAAAAAATAAAGGGAGCTAATGTTTTTCATTTAAGGGAAGGGAGAAGAACATTCGGTATTTATACATCTCATGCACACATCTGCAGTGGTGCCCTGAAGTATTCAAGATACACATTCCTACAAATATAGCTCAAAACTACTCACCAAGTTACATGCTAAAGGCACATGCATTGTAAGAATGCTTCATTATATTTTTTAAGCATCTGTATCCAACATTTTAGCATACTGGCAGTTTTCTTTCAGGTGCTGTATGCCTGAATTATTATGTTTAGTCATTCATTTTAGAATTTATGACTTGCTTTAGACAAAAGAAATATATTTAAACATAAGCTACTAGACATGTGCAAACATTGACAGTGAGGAGAGGACTTCACTCTGCATCCAGCCTGTTCTGGAAGCCACGGCCAAGTGCCAGGTTGTCTAGATCTGAAAAGCAAAAAAAAAACAAGTGTTGAAATGTGTACAGTCTCAGCAATGTAAAAATTCGACATAGGGGATGCTCAGAAACCTTGAATTTCCAATCAGAAAACAGGAACATGGGCAAATTCCTGAGCAGTGCCCACCGTCTGCCTATGACACGTGTAACAGGAATGCTGGCCACTTCCGGGGAGGGGGGGGTACAGAGGCTTCCTGGTCACATTCGCTCTGGCAGCCACACAGCTGGCCCCACCACAAATACCTGGCTAATACTGAAGAACCACCCGCTTCCTGGGCTTTGCTCACTCTAGCTGGGAGCGCGTACTTACACAGTATATTATTGACTGAGTCCTCGGTTCAATGCGTCAAGCTTGTTGAAGGCAGGGCAACCCCATTCCTGGCCCAATTAAATGAACTGAGCAGAGCAAATGCCCCCAGTTGGACGGCACTCAGTCACGACAGCAGTGGCCACTGTTCACAGGGTGCTGGCTTCATGCCGGGAACAGTTCCAAGCATCTTCTCTGTCCGAGGAATGTGTACTGCAACCCTTTGGGGCCGTTTACAACGTCCACCAGAGTTCTGAGGCAGCCACGTCCAGACTGTCTGTGGGCCTTGCCGCGTGGCCGTTCATGTCCACTGCAGACCAGACCTCACTGCAGGGACCGTGAGGTCCAGGGTTGCTTTGAGGGACGTGCTGCCTTCGCCACCACCTCCTGGCCCCTGACACCAACCCTCACAACTGCTGCCAACACTTTATTTTCTCATGGCTCCTGAGGACCTTGTTCTGCCGTTCCCTGCTCCCTGCATCCGGCTAGGAGGATGCCCACATCAACGCCAACGCTCACGTAATCACCACCCCTTCCATGGGGCTTGATGCCTAGGAGTCTCAATATCAGAATGTCAGATTCCTGTGCTTGTTGGAGAATTTCTTCCCATTGTGAAAGTTAAGGAGACAAAATTCTAGGTGCCTGCAGTAACCTCATTTCCACAGCTAAGCAACTTCAGTAGTAGCACAAAACAAAAAAGGTTTTTTTTAACTTCTTTTATACAAGCTAAATACAATTTAATTTTTATGTCCACGTTCTCTTCAGCTCCCACCTGGTGAGCAGGCAAATAGTAATTTTCAAAGAAACAAATTGTTCCATAATTTTAACACTTAGTATTATCACTATTAAGCAAGAATTATCCCAAAAAATACACGATGATCTTGTTCTCACATTCAAAAATTGATTGTCACACAGTGAAATAGCACTTAATGCAAAGGAATGTTTCTTTTCAGGTTTCTGTTCTGGGGAAAAAAAAAAAAAAGATTTCTGGCAAAGAGATAAGCATTAATTATGTAACTATCCAAAATGCCTCCGAGAAAAATAATGTCATCCAATTAGTTCTTTAAAGTGTTACAAATGCAGCTGAGTTTTAATAGTAATTTGTCCATAATTATCAAAATAATCTTTAAAAATCTTAATACTAAAAGAATAACCATAAATGGATATAAAACAAAGCAGAAGAGTTAACCATTTTGGGTAGATTTTGGCCCATATTTTTAACATATGCATAGTCATTTACCTAGCTGAAGTATATCCCTCTCCTCCTAGGCTCTTCAGGACTCATTTTCAAACATAGACTGGCCTTTGGTACATGAAGGCAGCTTTAAAAGATGTCAGGATCGGGTCGGGCGCAGTAGCTAAAGCCTGTAATCACAGCATTTTAGGAGGCTAAGGTAGGCCGATCACTTGAGACAAGGAGTTCGAGACCAGCCTGGTCAATATGGCAAAACCCAGCCTGTATTAAAAATTTTTGTAATTAGCCAAGCGTGGTGGCACACACCTATAATCCCAACTACTTGGAAGGCTGAGGCAAGGAGAACTGCTTGAACCCAGGAGGCGGAGGTTGCAGTGAGCCAAAATTGCACCACTGCACTCCAGCCTGGGTGACAAAGTGAGACTGTCTCAAACAAGAACTTAGACCTCAGGAAAAGCTTTGAGAAACCCCCGCCCCAACCAACCCAAGGAATCACATGGCCATGGTTATCATTTGATTTCGACACAATAAAGTTCTATTCTTCTCTCTAAACATGATGGTAAACACCTGCCATCAGCCCACAGAAACTCCCAGGACCCAGTAACACCAGACTAGCAAGATTAATGGGCCATGTACGCAGGGTTGAGCTGCAGAAAGTGATGGCACCAAGAATGTGTGTGTGCTCAAACCAGATTCCTTGCTTTCGGGGTGGAGGGGCTTCCCGGGAAGATGGAGTCCAGCGGGATGGTTTCCACTTCCACCATGAGGAGGAAACCTGAGGGCACTGACAGGACTTGGGTCTCCGCCCCTTTGTCCTCTGTCCTGTTACAGGATGAGGGTGGGCTGAAGGCAGGTTCTCCCTACATCTTCCGGGCAGGAGAGATGGAGCTGACAAGTGGATGATGACTTTTCCAAAATGTTCCCGTGTTTATAACCTGTTATCAACTGGCTTTCCTTGGAGATCAGTGAAGCAGAATCATTGATTCTCTTCCATTAGGGACAACCTGGTGGTACGGGAGGCAGGAGACGGCATCCGCGCTGGGTCAGCCTCTGCGGGGGTCTGAGTCAGTCACTTGTGCCTGGGCCTCAGCGTGCTCGTCCGTCAATTGGGCAGACCCACAGACCAGTGACTTTCAACCAGAGTTCCAAGGAGGTTGCCCAAGGACTGGGAGAGGGAAGAAGAGGAAGAAAGCTGTCCGAGGAAGGAGAGGAAGGAGAAGAAGGGGTGGAAGGGGAGGAAAGAAAGGAAGGGGTGGGAGGGGTGGAAGGGGGAAAGGGGGGGAGGGCTGTCCAGGTAAGGGGAGGGGGAGGAAGAGGGGGGGGGGGGGGGAGAGGGCTGTGGAGGGAGGAGTAGAAGGGGAGTTCTCTGAGGAGGAGGACCAAACTTCTGAGGTGTCTTGGAGACAGAGGTGGCAGTGGCTTGGGCTCTAGGCCCTCTGTTGCATAGTTTTAGGCTTTAACTATTTATATTTGCGAACTCTTTAAAAGATTTAATTTGAAGAAAACCGGAGTTGGGGATACCTTGCTTCTAAAACACAATTTCTCAAGCCTGAGACTAAGTGCTAGGCATTGCTCATTCTGTTAGCATCATTTCCTCCTATTTAAAATCAGCCACACACTCCCAATCTCCCTTCAGTGTAAACACCTTTTCTGAGGATCTCAAACAGCAGAGCGAGCAGCCCGTGGACCCTGGCCGTGTGCACGAGGAGAGAAGAGCAGACGTGCGGTGAGGGCTGCGGACGACGAGAGGCCGAGGCCTGGCACCTCCCTGCACGGGCTGTGCTCCTCCAGGCCTAAAGGACACCTTCGCCTCTGGGGTGAACAAGCAGCAGAAGCTATCAACGCTTATTCCAAAAGAACAGGAAGAAAATTCAAACGAAGTTAACAGTTATCCCAACACAACACTGCAACAGCCCAGAAACAGGAGGGCCAGTGAGCCTGCGTTGGGTGGTTCCCACAGCAGGACAGCGACGTTGGCATTAGGGTTTTTGGGAAAAAAAATGAAATGGTAACATGGGCCACCCATTATTTCCTGTCAGTGGAAAGACACCCACAGGCCCCCAGATGCCAACGGCTCCCCGGAAATGAGCCTATGCAGCGCCTCGGGTCTTTGCATGAACAGACACGTGGTGTCCTCTGCACCCCCGCCCATGACACACACACCACACTTGACTCCCTCACCTGAGGTCCAGGGGAATGGCAGGAAGTCCTCGGAGGACAGGGCATCCTATGAGGGCACTGCAGGGTTATGCACCTCAGAGGGGCCCCCGGGCAGGTGCTCTCTTCCCAAAAGGATGAGCCAGTCCTGACCACACTTAGATCGCGGTGGCCTCCAAGCCGAGCGCCAACATCTCACATCCAAAGGGATGCGCAAGTGCCTGCTGCGCGTGGAGCCCAAGACCCTCGCAGAGCTCAGGACGAACCCAGTGTCCAGGCCCGGGGTCATTATCAGAAAGGAGAGGCATCTGGGGCACTCCCCAGTGATGGCCACAAGAAGTAACAACTCAGGACAAACCCAGTGTCCAGGCCCAGGGCCGTCACCAGCCAGGAGAGGCATCCAGGGCACTTCCCAGCAATGGCCACAGGAAGTAACAACTCAGGCCCATCAGGGGCTTTCCTCACTATGGGGGATTTAGAAGTAGAGACAGAGGTTCAGGTCTAGTGGCACAAACATTGATGGACCCCATGGAAATGCGGGTGCGGTCCCTCCATCCCATCAGCCTGCATGGCTGTTCCTTTCTGCTCCCATCACACACATCCCCACCCAGCCAAGCCGCTTCTCCTTTTCCCCCACTGGATTCATCAAATCAAACCTCGCTGTCCTTGGCAAATGTACCATTAATATACTTACTGCCCAGAACAAAAGCACACTTCCAGTTAACATGACACCCCCGCTAAGATAGAACAGCCTTAATTCAGACATGATGTGGAGGAGGGGTCGAGGGCCGTCTTGGAATCGGCAGCTGTTTTCTGGGGAAAGCCTCCATCCCACCCGAGCTCGACACTCATGTCACACTGTCCTCATGGTGTCTGAAAGCTCCATGAAGACACGGTCACTCTGACTCCTTCACACCCACAATGTCAAAGAGGAGCAGGTGTTCAGGAAATGTCCCCCGCTAGTGGTGAAGACAGGAATAATCCCTCATGGTGCCCAGAATGTCAGGAGAAAACAAGGCACCATGTAGACGCCTCCCAGGTGAATTTTGCAATGATTCTACCGAATGCCAGTCATCCTTTTTCAGAAAATCAATACCAGAAAACGTGTCGCCAGCAGAGAGATGGTCCCTTTGACCACTTACAAACACACCTACATTACACTGAATTTATCTCAAGCCACCCACTCCGTGCTAATGTAGGAAGTCTCCTTTATTAATCAGTAACTTTCTCTTCTGGTGCTTTTTAACAAGCAAGAGGGCCGTGTAACACTCAGGCATTGTCTAAAACGACAAATGGAAGCGTAGCATCCTCTTCGGTGCAGCTTCACTACAAAGTATTTTGACGTGAGCCAAATTGTGCTATTCCTACACCTCCATAGGAAACTCAATGCTTCATCAAGGAAACACAGCATGATTTCTGCTAGGCACAGAAATTGGTGGGGTGGGCATGGGATTGAGGGAACATTACATAGAAAGCACACGCCGATAATCACCTGCATGAGAGCCACACTGGCCAGCAAGCTCCGGTCGGCTTGGTCTCTGCACAGTCACAGGCGTGAGGCCTGGAGGGCAGACACCTGGCACGGCTGACCACCCCAAGGTCGTGGCCTCTGTCCCTTCTCTGCTGCCCATCTGTTCCAGGCTTCTGGCAACACCGCCTGCCATCCGCACTGCCTGATCAACTCTTCGTGAAGAACAAATGTTGCCAGGATAACTTATGAGTACATTTGCCAGGAAAGCAGCTCCGATTGACGCTGAAACCCCGTTCTCACACCCCTGGCAGCTCCCCTGACCCCGATGTGTACATGCTTGCAGCTCTGACCTTGCTCAGTGTCCACACAGGCTCTGTCCCCTGGAAGGCAGAATGCAGACTCGATGCTGAGTCAGAAATACACAAAGGCGGCGACGGTTACGAACTGCCTGCCTGTCCCCCAAAACACAGGTTGAAATCCTCACCCTCAATGCGATGCTATCAGGAGGTCTTTGGGAGGTGATGAGTTTCTGAGGCTAGAGCCCCGTGAATGGGGTTTGTGACTCAGAAAGGGGCCCAGCAAATCCTTCACCCTCCCACTGTGTCAGGGCCAGAGAGAAAGTGTGTGCAAACCAGGAAGCGGTCCACACCAGAACCCACCCATGCGGCACCCTGATCCCGCCTTCCAGCCTCTAGAACTGTGAGAAACAAATTCCTGTTGTTCATAAGCCACTCAGTCAATGGTGTTTCGTTACTGCAGCCTGAGCTGCCTGAGATGATGATGCTCACCGTCCTACAGACATGGCTACTCCCCTCTCCCAGAAAGAGGGGTTAATTAAAATCCCTGTCTCTCCTCGCGGCCACCACTGATCTCACTCCCCCACCCCGTAAGCCAGCAGTTGCTAGGATTAAAGGAAAAGGAGGATCGTTTTAGACCAGCCCCTCCATGTCGGTCTGAAGCCTGTAACTTTGCCCACTTCCACGGTGGCCCTGTCACCGGATTCCCCATGCCAGCTCTGCATCTGCACTGGGTCTCAGGCTCTGCACAGACTCCTCCAACTGCCCATCCAGCACACTCATTTCCCCTTCTGCTTTGCAGGTTGTCCTTCAATATCCAACTCCCACCCCTCTGCAACCCAAGGCCTTCCACTCCAGGCATTTGGGGTGAGCTCAGCCGTGCACTGGAGTCCTTGACCCAGGTAACCAAGGCCCAAGGCATTGACACCAACGATCTACTGGCTTTAAGGTCTGCACAGCCACTAGCTGCCCCAGCCACACTAGGGCCTGACAGGGGAGGCAGAGGAAGCTGTGAAGCTGCCAACAGCCATGCGGGGACAGGGGCCCCTGGGATGAGGAGGATGCCATGGAAGGAAATTCAGAGAAAGAGCCCCAGGGCTGGACGGGTCATGCCCAAAGCCTGCATTGCTAAATTTTCCAGGTTTCTGAAGTCAATCGCTGACCCACACAGCACGTGTTTCCTGAGTGCTGACCCTGCGTGGCATTGGATATGGCAATAAAGCAGGACCCCGACCTCCCCCTTCCTCGCCCCCTCCCCCGACACACACACAGGGCCTCCGTCCTGGTAGAAAGGCAGGCCTGGGCGCCCAGCTGGCACCGTGAGCCTGGGAAGGGGGCCATTTCAGACGGACAGTGGGTGCAGCCTTGCCAAAGCCCAGCAGTCACCTGCACTGTCACAGCCAGGTGGAGTCCAGATCAACCGTACAGAAACCTGACCCTCTCAAGGGCACGCCTGAGCTCATTAGGGACAGACACCATCTCCTGCTTATCTCCATCACTTTCTCTGCATGTCTAGTTACAAACGGACGACACAGTCTCGGAAGCACAGCTGTGACTCTGGAGATAGATCCCAGGCCTCCCCCTGCTCCTCTCCTTGGTGCCATTGACGGGGAGGGGCCAGCATGGCCGCAAGGCTGCACACCCACAACCACCCTGCCACTGAGACGCGGGCCTTCGACGGTTACTTCTGCTTAGGAACCCTGCTGCGTCTTGGAGCACACCGTCATGGTGGGCAGGAAGCTCCACCCGGAGAAACAGCGATGCTTCTCCCCAGAGCCAACGGAGGGCACCCCCCACCCTGCTTTCAGCAACTTACTTACATTCTGGAAAACATCTGAATTAATGGGGAACGCTAAAATGAAAAGGTCACACAAGAAAGTTTAGAAGGCCATGTGAAGTCTCAGGAGGTCCAAAGGTTTCTGAACCAAGACTGCTGCGGTCAACGAGCTTACAGGGAAAGTTTCCACACGGGCCTTCAACAAGCAACGCTCAGCAGGGAGGACCCACGTTCTGGGCAGAACCTCAGAACCAGAACATCCGACACCACAAAGTCACATCGGAGCCAACAGTAACTGAAATACAGCGCTTTCCTAAGATGTGTGCGTTACCTGCAGGAAGTTACTAGACATTAAGATGGGGAAAGAAAAGGATAAGGTTAGAAACAAATTTAAAGTAATTTCTGCATACAAAAAAATTCTATATCCACTGGCTTTCTTTCTGGGAGTAACAACTTTTACATGAGATGCACATCCCAAGTTGGAAGGAGTTTGGGTTTTCCGTGGTCAGAGACAAGGGCTCTCCAGGAAATGTGAACCTTTTCTCACTCACTGAGCCGCGTGCCCTGAGGCCGTCCTGGCCTGCCTGAGCACCTCCCTGCTCTGCCTCCAGCCAGCTCCTTCCCGCACTCACCCCGCTGCTCCCAGAGCCTGCGCTGGCCCAGGATGTCCTCTTCTGCTGCTGTCAATCTTCCAGTTTAGGGCAAATAAGTTGGAAACTAGAAAGTTATAAGACCCCTTAGCTTTTTAAAAATTTGTCTTCTCAGAAAACAAAGAACGCTAATTCTACTTCCATGGTTTAATATGTTGCCCCCATCTGCATGTTCATGCATATGTGTTTATATATATATTTTAATCAATACTTATAAAAGCATGCACTGTTGGCTACAATCAGTTTAATAACATTTGATGTAAGAAGTTTTAAATTCAGTGAATTCAGGCACTCAAAATTTAAGCCCTCTGACATCTATTAATCAAATGGAAATATGACAGGTAGATATTACAAAAATCAAAAGAAGTGTTTAATATAAATCCTGGACTTTTGGATATTTCCACAAATGTATACATTAGTACACAAACTTGAGCATTTTCACAAATCTTTGAACTCAAATTCAATTCTTAACTTTTACAGGTAAATTGATATCCATATGTGATTTTAAGCAGCTCAAGCATCAGCTCTAAAAAACAACCAGAAATGCTGCGGGCAAATCCCACCAAGCAGCAAATAACGGAACTGCACCCAACAACCCAGGAACCTCCCCTGAGGCATCTGGAACTTGAGGATGACAAGCAGCCTTTGGTTTCTGAGGTGCCCGAGAGTGGGGACTCCTGACTCCCCAAGTCTAAGAAGGTCTGTCTGCCCCCAAAGCGTGACTCCTGGTTCCAGTCCTGCTGCTTACTGGGGTGAGGCCATGGGTGTCAACTGCACCTGTAAGGGGAGAAGCTGGTCAGGATGCAGGATCCTGGCTATCCCGGCAGCGCTCAAGGTGATACTATAATTAACTCTGTAGTGAGTTACTTAATGCAAAGGTTTAACTTCTGAATAATTTAGATATGTGTATTCTAACAGGGAAATCCTGAACATAGAACACAGGCCACACCCTCACACAGATACTATCTGGCCAGCACTCTTTTATTTGGCTTTTCAGTAGACGTTTTTAAAAAGCAGTTTTCGGTTCATAGCAAAATCAGGAGGAAAGTACCGAGTCCTCACGTATCTCCTTTCCCAGCACAGGCACAGCCTCCACCATTGTCCTGCCCCCACCGGACCAGCATGTCTGTACGACCGACAGACCTGCATCAACACAGCACCACCACCCAGAGTCCACAGCTCACACGAGGGCTCAGCCTGCTGCTGCTCAGTCTGGGTTTCACAGACGTGGAACGGCATGGATCCCCCATGAAAGCCCCACCCAGAGTTGCTTCCCCGCCCTACACATCCTCTATGCTTCTCCCATTCATCTCTCCCTTCCCCAACCCCTGGCAGCCGCTGACCGTTTTACTGTCTCCACAGCTTTGCCTTTTCCAGACTGTCCTGTGGTTAGACTCAGAGAGCAGGCAGCCTTTCCAGATTGGAGACTCACTTAGCAACATGCGTTTAAGATCCTTCTGTGTCTTTTCATGGCTTAGCGGTCCAGTTCTTTTTAGTGCTGAATAATATCACAGTTTGACGTACCAGAGTTTATCCATTCACCTACTGAAGGGCATCTTGGTTGCTTTCAAGTTTTGGCAATTATAAATAAAGCTGCTGTCAACGTCTGTGTGCACATTTCCAAATGGAAGTAAACTTTCAGCTCTTCTGAGTAAACGTCCAGGACTGTGATTGTTCCTGTGGTGGGAGTGGTTAGTTCCACGGAAAACCGCCAAGCTGCCTCCCACAGCAACTGCCCCACTTCCCCCAGCGATGAGTGAGGGTCCTGATGCCCACACACCCACCAGCACGCAGTGGTGTCGGAGTTCTGGTTTTGGCCCGGCTGATGGGTGTGCAGTGATGCCTCGCCCTATGACATAAGACGCGGGCCGTCTTTCCACGTGTAGATTGTCATCTGTGTATCTTCTTTGTTGGGGTATCTGTCCAGGTCTTTGGTCCATTTTTAATCAGGTTGTTCATTTTCTTGTTCAGTTTTGAGAGTTCCTTGCACGGTTTGGATAACAGCCTTTATCAGATGAGTCTTTTACAGATATGTTCTCCCTGTCTGTGGCCTGCCCTCTCATGCTCCTGAGACACTATGTTTATTTTAAAAAACACTTTAGACAGAAGATGGACCTCCCAGCCCACCACGGTTCTCATTTTGGCCGTGGTCACCACCCTCCCAGCCCTGGTTCCCACCTTTCCATGATCTGCTGGACCTACGGGGGTCAACCCATACCAAGTGCCTAACATATCTCCAATGATGGCAACGTCAAAACAGGCAGTTTGCAGGTAGGAAGGAGCTGATGGAGGCCGGAGCAGAGTGTGAAGGCCAGCAGCTTCATCCCTCAGGGACAGGCAGGCCTTTCAGATGTCCCTCTGGGTCACCTTCTAAATGAAGTACCTGCCTTGGCCGTGGGCAGGAAGCAGGACCTGGCCCAGATCTCAGCATATTTGACCTGGCATGGCATTTACAGGTGAGCCTCCGTAACTTTAATTAAGAAACCAAAGAGCAGTGCCTGGAGCGAGGAGGCAGGGACTCTGCGTGACCCACACGCTCGTTTCCACCTGGCGCAAAGGACCCTGGAGTGCGGGTGCAGTGCCTGCTCTGTCACCAGCACACTCGTCGTTTCTACATAAAGAACCCTGGGAGTCTGTTCCAGGACTTTTTAACCTAGACCTAAAAATTCGCAGCCTAGGAAACCCTAACCATTTTAGGAACCTGAGGGGTGGGCCAAGGGGATCTCACAGAGTTTGATGCTGGCTGTAGGGCCAGAAAAGGGCGGCTGGGGCTTCCTGCAAGCACTCCTGGGAAGCTGTGCACTGGCCAGGGGCTGGTTCCGCCTCCTGTCCTAGGTTCGCATGCCCAGCCGTGAGGGGAGCCCCCCATTCAGGAGTGATCCCTGGCTCCAGGCCCTAACGTCCATGTCCCGGCCCCTGGTGGGGCAGCTTCTACCCTAGGGAGGCTGAGACTGGAGACAGCCTGGAGCTCTAGGCAATCCTGGCAGCCACCTGCTTCCCGAAGTGGCTGCAGACAAACTCCTGCTTCCAAAACCTGGCACGGGTTGTGTGAGGCCTGGAACGCACGTGGGAGGCGCACTTCGCAGTGTCCCTGCTCAGATGCAAAAGCAAGGCTAACAGCAGGAAAATTGTTTAATTACCCTCTCATGGTTATCAAGTAAAATCATAGTCGCTTAGACCTGTGTGTGACTGGAAGTATACACATTATAGAAGTGTATATAAATGTAAATACATACATGCTTATTTTCCTTTTATTTACCTGACATATATGTGTATATGTGCATATGTATAAATCATGGATGATAAACCATAGTTAAGATTTCAAATCTCAGTCACAAAGATCTCAGAAGCAAATTACTATCCTTAAATTCTGAACAAAGACGTAACATTTTACATTCTTACAAACAAAACGTTCTCTATTAGCATTTTATTTTAAAAACTACGAATGCATTGTACTCTCTCAATTTCCATTTTAAATAATCACTTTCACTGATTCTACAACTTGCTACACCTCAAAGATTTCCAACAATAGCAGCTCATTAGTTTAAGCATTAGGGAGTTTGTTTTTAAATACAAGCACTGATTAAGAAAAACTGCTCTACAGGACTTTTGCTATTTTAAAGCGTAATGATGTCTTTCTCTCCATACTCAAGAACAGAAAGCTGCCCGTGCAGATGCTTCCAAAGCAATTCAGACGAGATGGTTTAGAAACACAGTTTAAGACAATCACATTTTCAAGGGCAGAAGATCAAGACCAAATCCAGGATATTCTGAAAGTGTCACCTTATATTTAAATTATTTCATATATTTGTAATTTGGGTGGATCATGACATCCTTAAAGATAACCAAATAATGCATCACAGCCTTTAAAAACCCATAGCATATCTCCTTTGTTTTAAATACACTTAATTATGTCACATTTTCATTTTATAATTTCAAAATTTCTAAAGCTCCTAAAGCCTCAAATCGAGATAGAATTTGACTTTGGCAATTCCCAAGTCACAAGCAGGTTGTATGTCCACAGCTATGCGGAATGTGATTTCTGATGGAAGCTTTTATGAATGCACATGAAATCCCTCTGGACTGCAAAGGCTGACTCAGCGTGTCTCAGAATGAAAATACATACATTTGTGATGGACAACAGAACAGATACTAATTACTGAAACAACAGGAAAGTCTACAGCACTTCTCATACAGAACGAATGCAAAGTGTTTGAAGAAAAGTCTTTCCAACTGAAAATATCAGAGCTGATTGGAACAAAGAAGCTTCTGAAGAAAATCCTGGCTGCTTTATGAGACTTCAGAATTTTCCTCATCTGCAAGTGAAAATGGACCTCCTGCTTGCCCACTGAGGACAGGGAGAGAACAGGGTAGGATAACAGGCCTTCAAATGCTTCATAGGGGGAGAAAGGAAGATGGGCCAGCCCCGTACACCCATTGGCACACCCACACCAGCTGTGCAGATGACTCAGCTACCTGCAATGGCCGGGCATCTCAATGAGACAGCCGGGCACGGGTGACCTGCCAAGCGACAAGATGGCCAAGTTTGGGAGCAATCCCTGGAGGGTGGTCACTCCAGGGCCTCTCAGGTCTGTGCCCAGGAATCTGCATTTCCAAGTATCCTAGGTGAGCTGCTGCCCAGAGGCCCTCACCAGTCGTGGCTCGCACAGGCAGTGGAACCCCACATGCCTGCTCCTGCAACGCCTGGCGTAGATTTTCCTTAATTGCCAACACGGCGCTCCTCTACGCCTACTCTCACCATTGGTCCAGAGTTTACTGAACTGGTCCCGAGTTTACTGAACTTACAAACAGAACAAGAGAAGGTAACCACAAGGGATAGCATCCACCTGAAACAGGACTGACCAGGGCTCGCGTCAGCGGACACAGCAAATGCAGCACATGTCTGTGCATGGCTCACCACTCAAAGCCCACAGCAGCGCAGTTTCCACTCGGAAAGTCTGGGTGGCTGTGGGCACGGAGATGCTGCACAGCTGTTTCCATGCTAAATATTTAAAGGTGTGAATTTTATTACATATAGAAAAATGTGTGTTTAGCATACAAATGTGTGCATTTATGTTAAATACATGAAAACACATAATCCAGGTGTTTCCGTTCATACCACTGTGGAGACTTTTCGGTTCTTTTCATACAACTGCCCAACTGGGGCCCAGAACCAACACCCTCCAGCTGTGTCACTGCATCTGCTGTTTTACTGTCACACGCCGGCCAAAAAAAAGCCATGGCACTTAATAAAAAATTAATTTTACGTTATTAGAGACGACTTGTCCTCTTTGAAGAGATTGCAGCACCTGAAGGATTTCAAATACAAGTATGTTCTGGGTCTCCTGATCTCAGGACCCATCCACACTGGTGGCTTTAACAGTGCTTCATGGAAACTTCCAGAAGGCATGTGTGTCATGTCTAAGAGCAAACTAGAGTTCACATCTCAGCACTGTGTACCTCTTCTTTCTTCCGTCCCACGGGCACCGTCTTCTCCCAGGGAGCTGGTGCTGTGCTCTGAGGCTCTATCCCACCCGACAGAGCCTTGGTCCCTGGTGCCATTTTGGAGAACCAGCCTCCATCTGTCCAGGTGTGTTGTGCAGAAAGCAACCCATCCAAATCTGTTTAAAAACCACACATTTGTGACGCCTATAGGCCTCAGAAGGTGGAGGCAGACACGATAAGGGCAGCTGTTGTGGGGGCTGAAGATCAAGGGCATCTGTCTGGTGATTGATGGGCGCTGTCTGCAGCGAGCCACCTCACAATTAGCAAGGCTGTCTGGCTCATCTCCGCCAAGCCTCCACCCGTCGCATCTGGCCTGGATTCTCTGACACCTGCCCGGCCTTCACCTGGTTCATAACTCAGCTCAGAAAGGGCCCCGTACAGTGGCAAAGACGGCGGTGGCTGTGGCCATTTATCCTCTCTGCATCTAGCTCCTCTCCCTGATACAACAGTACCTCTGAAGTCACAGCCTGGCCTCCCAACTCTCCCCTGTCCCAGGCTGCTTGGTGTGTTGCTCTGCTGCACACACCTCAGCAAATACTGCTGATTAGCCAGAATCACCCAGAAATCTCTTAACCTTGATTCTGGCTGCTTTTGTAATTTGTAATATTTGTACTTCTGGTGTGATCTGAGGAACAACAAATTTTAAAATTAGCGAATATGTGGTTTTTATTCTCTCCTTTCTACTTGCAACCTTGAAAATTCAAGTAGCAGCAAGGGTTTGTTGAAAGTAACTTCCACCAAATAGAACCTATTACAAATGTACTACAGAGTGTCAAATAACCACACAGATGTAAAATAGAGATGCAGACACAGATATAAAATCCAATGGTTAAACCAAACTGACAAATGCTCGCCAGTTTGTAGGACTTCTAAAACTTGACATAAATGTTGGCTAAGGGATATAAGATGTTATGAGATGAGTGAGATGCTTGGCCTAGGACCACAAGCTCTCTCCTCTTTACAGCAGAAAATCCATAAGGAAGTCAAATCTGAAAGAACTAGGTACTGTTGAACGACATCCATCCCTGGACCAGCTGCTGTGAGTGCAGCCAGTCATTCACCAACATCCGTCATCCATCCTCCAGGCCATGGCTATACTTTACTCCCAGCTCCCAGTCATTATGTAGATTAGGTAAATCATGGCACTCTCGCCTTAAGCCTCCCCCTGGCAGCGTGGCAATCACCCAGTCCAAACCACAGCAAGGACAGCCGTGTCCTTGGGAACACAGAGCAGGGGTCTGGAACGAACCTGGATCCCTGAATGGAGCAGTCATCAGCCAGGAACATCCCCCCTGATAGGTTTGCAAGAGAGAAAACCCCCTTGGTTCCTCAAGCTACAATACTGCAGAGTCTCTGGTCACAGCATCCTTAACTACCCTTGTTAGGAGCCGTTAATGCTCATCAAGACATGAGAACAAAACTGCAGTGACACAGTCACACACACCTAGAACACAGACCACCTGCTGCTCACATTCATCGTATTAACACCAAAAAGTCACCATGGTGGATATCCTGGATGTGGACACTTGGCGGCTTTTTGCTGGAGATGCGCTTTGTGTGTTCATCACACGACCATCTTGGCGTCAGGGGGGGCTGCGCAGATGGCAGCTGTGCACATCACACAGGCAGTCTCACTCACTCGCTGGACTCTCGGCCAGCTCCCAGCATCAGCGCCCCCAGGGTCTTCTCCTCTGGGAGCACGTGTTTGGATGCCACAGTGTCCTGTGAATCCATACAACCACGCTGTGTACCCCAGGAGCTTAGAAAGTACCCCTGCATCAATGCGTCCACAGGTGAGGCCGGGAGCAGAAGCCAACCTCAAGCAGTTACGGTCCTCCGTGGGGCTGGCGTCCAGGCAGGAAGGCGGCTCAGCAGCTCTCCTCTCACTGTGGAACTTCCTAGGTCCCCACATGAACAGAACCTAAATAACACGCAACAAACAACAGGAGCGAGAACGCTACCAGCAGCTTCTGAGATGAGCAAGCTGGGCTGATCATGAGACACCTGACGGGGACGGTGCCAGAGCCCCTCCCAGTGACCTGTGAGGACAGCACTGCCAGCATCTCCCCAAAACCAGCCCAAGTCGATTTAGACTCGAGGCTTCCCAGGAGTGGTCAGATCCATTCAATCCCACAGTCTGAACCTTCTAGGCCATCTCATGGCCCTCATCTCACAGATGGGAACCAGGACACTGCACCATAGACCTGGCCCCAAGCCCCCTTTCCTTCTTCTATACCACATAACAGTACAGTGAGCACTTAGGGACTGGGCATTCACGTAAAATACTGCTTAACTAAAACTTCTGATTTAGAACATGTTTAATTCCTACTCACAGACCTGAAAGTGTTCTGTCCTAGGAGGTGGCAGCTGTAATTAAGCATGAGAGAAGAAGGAGGGATCAGAGTGGTGCCAAGTATTAAATATTCCTCTAAATCTATTCACCACATCACCACGCTGTCACCTACTCCATTTTTTGTCCTTAAAAGACACAATAGTTACTTTTCAAAATAGACAACCTGTTTTACTGATGCTTAGCTATAAAGTAGCGAGCTACGTATCCAAAAGGGAGATATGGGAAAACAGGAAGTGTCCACAAGCGATCGGGTGGGAGGGCAGCTGCAGCAGCACCTGGCTCTGTTCCGTTGTGAGCCAGCCACGTGGGCTGGACAGCTCACTTAGCCACTGAAATTACCTCATCTAAGTTTTGTTGCAGTTACTTTAATAAATTATCCCTCCTGCTATGAAGAGTAAGGTTTAGCTGGCCTTTTTTTTTTTTTTTTTTCCCATCAGAGTCTCGCTCTGTCACCCAGGCTGGAGTGCAGTATTACAATCATGGCTCATCGCGGCCTTGACCTTCTGGTTTAAGCAATCCTCCCACCTCAGCCTTCCAAGTAGCTGGCACCCACAGGCGAGTTTCATTTCTTTGCTAATGAATTCCTAATTCACCACGTGGCAGGCCTGTCAGGGCCATCTGCCTGGACGTCCACCTTGCTGACCCGCTGTGTTGTCTCTAAGGTGGATGCACTCTGGTTGCCCAGACTCTACATGCAATGCTGAATCTCCAAGTCTGCCGCCGTCTAAGGGACTGACAGCCCAGAGAATCCCGATGTGCCACTGTGAGCCGGGCTTTATTCCACAGGGCGACTCTGCTTCCCGTGACGAGATGCAGCACGTAAGCACAGATCAAAGGGTGTCAGCAACTAACCCATTTCCCAGGTACTAAGCCGAGGACCAAGGGTTTAGTTCCTTCTTTGCTATAGGCTTGATTCAAAACAGCTTTCTGGGATCCTGGGGACAAACATCTCTAACTGGTGAGAATCCTGGCTTTAGTAACGGAAGAATCACCTAATGCCCACTTTGTAACTGCTGTTCTCATCAGAACTTGAGGCCAAAGGGAAAAATAAAAGGGGTGCCAAAATCGTGACACCCCAGTTTGCACAAGGCCAACCAGCCTGCTTGACGGGGAGAAAGGAGTAGGGTTTTTAAACTGCTGAGTTTTAAAAACATGGCTGTAGGCTGGGTGCACTGGCTCACGTCTATAAGCCCAGCACTTTGGGAGGCTGAGGTGGGAGGATTGCTTGAGGCCAGGAGTTCAAGACTAGCTTCAGCAACACAGCAATATCCTATCTCTTTAAAAAGAAAAAAAAAAAGATTATTATAATAGTAATAAAAAGGTTAATACAATAAATTACTATGTCAACATGGCACCCCCTGCTGTCAGACGAGGTGCACTCTCTGTGGCTACGATGAGGCCCGGTGAGAAATGTAACCGGCATCACAGGGAGGAAGGTCGACCCCAAAGCCCCACGGCACTAACTCCTGTACAGTTTGTTAACCAGCATGAAGTCTCCGCAATCAGACAGAAGCCTGGTTTAGAGGAATGCTGCCCACGGGACCTGGGTGGATTCCCGATGCTGGCCGACCAGACATCCCTACGCTGGGATCCTGCCAGCAGCACCGACTGGACAGAATGGCCTCATGAGTGTCCTTTCCCGCCACAAGCTGCAGACCCTGAGCCAGTCCTGACTGTGACTGAGGCTGCGCATAAACATCTGCGCCCAACAGCTCACGTTTGTACATGACACGCTGAGTCCACCTCATTTCAAATGTTACACTTGCCCCAAGGCGAACATGGATGTTACAGGTTAACTCACTGCGCGTGTGCTAGATTTTCCCTGTAAGTGTTCAGACATTCCGCGAACCGATGAACAGACCCCACTTTCCCTGTAAACGTTCAGACATTTCATGAGCCCGATGAACACACACACCGAACAAACCCCGGAACGTTTAACGCCACGGCCTCCTCCCCTCCTGAGGGGTGCGTGCTTACAGCTCCCCCAAGACCACATATCCCAAAGCACAGACTGTTACTCTGAAAATAAAACCTCCTTTTTCCTTCCTCAGTACATCTAGTGGTCATGTTAACAACTATTGTTACAAATGCAGAGAACGGGGTATCATCCGTGCTGGTCACCGAATTCCTAGCACCAAAGCTTCAGGGTCCCCCAGTCTGACAGAAGCTTCTATCGCCCTAAAGCCAACTCTGGAGATGAAGGCCGAGCTGGGGAAAGGCTGTGTCACCCACAAATCCACACCACGGGGCCCTCTGCAGTTATGTGTTAGAATTCTTGGCCTGTCCTGGGGTTTGGGGAAATCAGGATGCAAGCAGATACCCTATGCTCTTCCACGGGACCACGAAGTCTGTGGGACCTCAGAGGAACACGGACAAACGGCTGCACGAGTCCCACAGGCCGAGCCTCGACAGGCGCCCGTCTCAAGAGCACAGACACGCCGGGAGGGGCAGCCGATGCAGGCAACGCTTGCAACCCCAGCACGTGGCAGCGTCCGAGTGTGTGGGTCTCTGGCCAGGCTCCACCACAACTGCCATATTCTGTGGCAAAATTTTAAAAATAGGTTTTAACTAGTTATAACTCTAACTTGTTTTACAGATAAACAGAACACAGGGTACCAACAGGCTCCAAAATACTTCGCCTAGAACCAAGTCTAGAATGCAGATGGCTGCTGCTCCGAGTGTGACGAGTCCCCTGTAGTGCCATAAATCCTAGATCTAGGTGACTAAGTGCTATTCCTAAACCAGAAGGTACCCTGAGGCTCTGGGGGCACCCTCTGTCCCCAGGCCAGTCCATCAGCCCCGGCAGAAGCTTCTAGAATAAGAGCCTGTGGCTTTTTACTGGACGGATGTAAACCAGGCAAAGTCACAGGGGCTCATCCTAGAAGCCCATCCATTTACCCACTCATGCCCTGGAGAGCCCTGCCCCCAGCTCCACACCCGCAGTCACGCTGAACCACAAGAACTGACTTCTAGGCCCCCAAGCCACTCCCTCTCGCCCCTGGAGAGACCCCTCTCAAACCGTGAGGCCCAGAGTAGCCTTAACAGGTGGTCCCAGCAGAACTGGCCACTGCATGAATTGATATTGTTTCTGTGTGTATGTGTGTGGTGGTTCTTGTTCTCTCACTCAGGCACAGTGCACCATAAGTACAGTGGTGCTATCATGGTTCACTGCAGCCTCAACCTGCCAGGCTTGGGTGATCCTCCAGCCTCAGCTTCCCGAGTAGCTGGGACCACAGGTGCACATCACCACTCCTATTTAATTTTTTGTAGAGTCAGGGTCTTGCTATGTTGCCCAGGCTGGTCTCGAATTCCTGCGCTCAAAAGTGAACTGCCCACCTCAGCCTCCCAAGGTGCTGGGATTACAGGTGTGAGCCACTATGCGCAGCCTAGAACTGGTATTTCTTAAACCTGAATTTGACACATGAACCTCACTTACATAGACATCAGCACACTCAGAGCTCGAGGGTTTCTCTGAATCTCAATTCTGTCTGTTCAAAGTCAATATCTAAGAAAGGGTCAGAACTGACTCTCTCTCAGTGAAGCCTAAGGGCAAATGCAGCAGCATCTCAAGGTATGAGGAGACAAAATAAGAAGGGTGGAAAATACACACTGAAATTCTAGTGTTAGAATAATAATCACCAACACTTTAAGAGGCAATCTGCTTTCCAAAGAATGTAGTTGCTGGATTAACTTCAAAGTCCTCAGATTCCACAGCCAGATACTCAGAGTGGCATAGCTTTCTAAGGTCGCACTGCCCGGGGCAGCCTAATAGCCTCGGGGCAAACTAAACAAAGGCTTGATTCTCTCAAGGAGGAAGGTGCTGAAGTCCTTCCAAATAGATTCTTCTTCTAAGTAAGTTAGATGCCTCCTACAACACTGTTTAGAATGCCAGTGTATTCAGAAGCGTGAAGTTGAAAGTACATCTCAGGACCCCAAAATCACTAAAGGAACATCAAGGTGGGGAACAGCTTAGGGCAAACCTGCCTCCCATGCTCTTCCTAACAGAGACAGCTACTGGGGAAAAAAAAAAAGCCACGTACCTCCCTCACAACCGGTCCACAAGGAAATTCCTCATGGACAGAGGACAGAACTCAAAGTCACCATCTGCACACGGAGATAAATGCGGATCTGACTGTTTCCTCTGGAAAGGTTCACCAGAAATGCATTTGTCTGATCTACCTGTGACCTGGAAACCCCTCCCCACTTCGAGCTGTCCCTCCGTCCTGGACAGAACCAATGTACATCTCACATATATTGATGTCTCACGTCTCCCTAAAATGTGTAAGACCAAGTTGTGCCCCAAACACCTTGGGCACATGTCCAAGACCTCCTGAGGCTGTGTCTTTAACCTTGGGAAAATGAACTCTCTATGGGCAGAGAACCGTCTCAGAGATGCTTCTGGTTTACAGGAAGCATTCTCTCCTACGGGTGTAACGATGAAATCATGCGAAATTACAAAATGCCACTTTAGTAAAGGCTGAAGGAATTAGGGTTCGATGTGCCTTAAAAAAAAAAAAAAGTAATATTCTATTTATCAATGGACCATGAAGCCCACATCCCCTTCTGCAGTGAAGATGTCAACTGGGACAAGGGAACCCTCCTGTGGATGCAGCAAAGGCTACCCTCTGACCCCACTTCCCAGAGTCCAGGCTCCTACTGCTCAGGGAACAGCAACCCCAGCTTCATGGGGCTCAGGCCTCCAAACCCAACTTCCACCCATGCTGGAGAATCACCCCAGGGACTAGCGAAATGGCAGGTGCAACTCTCACCTCATCCCTTTAAAGGGGAAAAGACACCTTCCCTCTCCTCTTCCTGCTGGTGGGAACAGGGGCAGGAGCTGGAGGGGCAGGAGCTGGAGGGGCAGGAGCTGGAGGAGCAGAAGCTGGAGGAGCAGGAGTTGGGCGGCAGGAGGGAAGCAGCCTGGGTCCCTGCTAGTCACAGGTGGCAAATGCCAACCAGCCCCGACCTTCACATTGCAGAGAAGAAATCTTTCTCTTTTGTCAGGTCCCTGTTAGAAGTTTGCACCCATTCCTTTAAAAAACAAACAAACAAAAACAAAACTCAGACACAACATGGGTGTTTTGCTGACAACATTTCAATTATTTGGTGTCCTTGGGTCAAATGACACCAAAACAGGAAACTGAACCCTGTTATTCAGGAAACTACCTTCCAAGCCCCATCTACCCTCACAGGCTGTCACCTTATGGTGTTTGTCTGCTAGATGATTAACAGTAACTGCTCTTAAGAGCTAGGTGTACAGAACAGACAAGAAGTCAGCTCGGGTTGAGGGGAAGCAGGAAAAGACCCCTCTCCCTGCAGGATAGTGGAGGAGGAACTTTCAGCACCTGGGTTTGCAAGATGCTGGATCTTTGAAAGCACCTATCACAGTTAAAGTACGGCCAGACCCTCGTCTGCCACAACCTATTCAGGCGAAGGTGGCACCTGCCCCAGAGACCCACAGCGCTGTGCGGGGCTCAGCTGGAGCTGAACTTTCCTCCCTTGTCAGGGCAAGGGGTGGGGAGAGAAGCAGCAGACCTGAGGGGCACTGTGGAAACTCCATGCCATGCTAACTCTCGTCTGACGTGCTCCGGCCAAAGCCATGCTTCTCGGAGGGCATTTTCCTTCACACATCCGGAAATCATCAACGTCTACTCTCCCCATAGAACACTCATTCCCCAGGAGGCAGAGGCTTGGCTGTAACACGTGGTAATGAGGGGCGCGCCTTCATGCCCATTCCGTAGTGTTTCCTGTTACCTATTTTACCTTAAGCTAAAAATGGTTCCCGTTTACACTCTGCAGTGATAAAGACAGCAAAACACACGAGTTTCAGTGTGATCCCACACCTGTCACTGATGACCTCAAGTTCTTTATTCATTTTGCTTCTAGAGTTTATACTCTCTCCCGGGGTTTCAGGCCTGTGGATTCAATGAACCATAGATCAAGAATTTTCTTTTAATGTGTTTGTGATGAGCATTCAGACTTTATTATTCATTAAACAATATAGTTTAACAACTACTCGCATGGCATGTCCATGGTATAGCTGTTACAAGCAACCCTGACATGACTGAAAGTCTGCAGGAGGATGTGCGTATGTCATATGCAAACACGATGCCATTTTATACCAGGGACCTGAGCGCCCACAGACCTTGGATTCCATAGGCAGTCCTGCAGCCCACCCCCATGGGCACTGCGGAAAGGCTATAATAGAAAATATAGAGGTTTTAAACAGTTATGTACTAAATCTAATCTTTTCTTAAGAAATTACTGTGTATCACGTGTATTACTTGAAAGTCCTTCCTGGCCCAGAGACTTGACATGTTCTTATCTTTTGTCCACTTATCTAGTCATTCCAGTAAGTTAATTGAACATAAATCAATTTTACAATTAAATTCTTAGAGGAATCATACTCATACTGTAAGCTGCTTTGGTTTTTAAAGTAAATAATCAACAGTTTTGCAAACCAGCTATATCATAGAATAACAGGATAAAGCAGCCCCATGACATGCAAAAACATGGGGTTTCAAAACTAACCAGTATAAAACACGTTACAAACCCCTAAATATGAAAATGTTTTACACCACAACAGATATTCCAGAAAAAAACAAGATGTTCAAAAAAGCCCTTTGCAGAAAAGCACTTTCCCCTTCATTTTTCACTCAGTTTCCAGAAGCTTGTATTTGGCAATGACCATGAAACCAGAAGGAGCATCCACTGCTACTGTTACTGCAACACAGAATATTAAGGCAAGAAAAGGACACAGCATATTTCCTATTGATGAGAACAGGCAGAGTGTTATAAAAATGAGTATGTTCTAAAGTGAACAATGTTTAAATTCTAGGTGTCTCGCAGACACTAGACGGTAACTGCCAAAGCTTATGTACTTGGCAACGTTCAAGGAGACAAAGTTCAGAGCTGTCACAATGCAGCACCATCCTCACGCGATTATCTCAGGCAGGTTTGAGGGCAAGTGCCCCCATCACAATGGAAAAGCTGCCCGGCCCGTCACTTCCTGAGATCATACACCTCCACCTTCCCACGTCTTCAATAGCTCCCTTACACTGGAAACCAGAGAGCAAAACTTAAAACACTTACTCATATCTCAAGACAGTCTTGAGAGCTCTTCTCCTTGCCCCTTCTCTTACTGAAAAAGCCTATTTTGCAAGCAATCTGTTGTGCTTACCAGAGCTGGGGCAGGAGGAGACCTAGTGTTTGGTAGACTGAGTTTCAAGCGTGGGGAGACCAGGAAGTTCTGGAGATGGATGGCGGTGATTGCGGCATGACAGTGTGAACACACTTAATGCCATCAAACCATACACTTAAAAACAGAGTGCTATGTAATTTTACCACAATAAAAAGACTGAGAAAAGTCATTTATAATTACTGTCTCCAGTATCTTGCATCCTGTAAGGTGCATTTGCTTTTGGAAATCCTCAGAGCAATCATGAAAGACAATACCCTGTCATCTCTGAAACGCAGGCAAAGTCAAGGGTTTTGATTACAGGATAGTAGCTGGAATGCAAAGCGTCCAGCTTAGACATGGCAGCCATGGTAGGACAAACACATGGTAGGAAGGTGGTGGTCATGTTACACGCAGATGGGAAGGGTGTGGGGAGCCACAACACCCGATGCTCGGGAGGCACCTGGGCAGGAGCTGAGAATGTGCCAAACACGTTCTATCACGGACCCTGAGTCCAGCCACGGCCACTGACATCCGCTGTGCCCGGGGTGTCCTCTGCCATAGAGATACACACCCTGCCGAGGATAGTGCACAGATTAAATGTCAAAGCACAGACATGCTCACGTCCAGCTTCTTAGATAAAAGCAAAAACACATTTCCCAGACACCAACAGCATGACTCTCCATCTGACTGTACCCCCGTCCCATTTATTCTCGAACGTGTCTCTCCCGGACCCCACAGCACGACTCTCCACCTCGGGATGCACCTGACTGCATCCCGTCCCATGCATCTCTGAACCTATGTCTCGGCCCTCACTCACTCCCTCCCTCGTTGGGTCAGGCACCAACAGTCCACTGTGTGCCTGGTGCACTGAGCCTTCTCAGGGGCTTCTGGGCCGCGTGCCAGGACATGCACCTGGGAACTCCCAGTGCACACGTTGGTCTCCTGCAGGACGCTTGGCTCTTCTATCTGCGAGAGCTGGCACCCACCCGTACAACTGGCTGCACTCTCAGAAAAGTCACAGAAGGACTTTTCTCCTCACCAACCCAGCAGCACCCTGAGGCCACATCCCACTCTCCTGCTGGCTCCTGAGCCTCCCACCCTGTGACGGCTCGCTCCTTCCTGAGCTCCTTCCGTTCCCTGCCTTGAATCCACTGGTTCCTCTCCTCATGGGCCTCTTTCCTGTCATCTGTCAGGGTTCCACCAGGACCCTCAGGCTCTCACGCCACCCCAGCTCCACAGACCCACCCACTGGGTGGAGCACATGCATCCAGCCCGAACTTGCTGATATGTTGCAGCTGGCCCTGGACTCGAACCACGCTGCTGCGGCTTTCCATCAGTGTGGCATCTGCGAGTTACCTCCTGGGCAATGCCAGGTGATGGTAACATCAACCAGGAGGCACCGCTGAGAAGCAGAACCCATGGTGCGGCGACCCAAACATCACATCCCTCAACAGACGCTCCGTGTCTTCTCTCCTGGCAGAGCTTCACTGTAGGAAGGCCATTCCTCCAGTGCTGCTACTTCCAACAACGGTGAAAGCAAGCTTCAGAAATGAACGGTGTCAAAGAGGCAGGACCCGCCAGCAGCCCTGCGACCACAGCCCCAGCATTCCCCAGCCACCACAGCTGACAGCCCAGACTCCAGAAATGCACGGCTTCAACCTAAGGAGTAAAAACCCTCCCAAGCCAACTATTATTTTCAACAATCGGATAGGGGAGTGGGGAGTTCTAACCCTGCCTCTCTCAACAGCACAGATCATCAGATCCCAGTTCTTATAGGATTGGGGAGTGGGGAGGTCCTAACCCTGCCCCCCTTTGATAGAAAAGAGCTGGGATCTGATGATCTGTGCTAAGTCAGCACTTTGCTTCCGCCACATGCAGTCATCCTCAGCACCAGGAAAAGTCAGAAGCGTTGAGTGATGGCACCAATACCAACACATGCGGTTCTGGCGGCTCCGGTAAAAGGCTGCACAGATACAACCCGACAGCGGTGAGATCCACGGACATCACCAGTCTTCCCAAGGATCGTGTTCCTGAATCTTCTGCATTCGGAATAACCGTCTCCTTTGCCAGGGCTGAGCCATGGTTCCCTCTCGCCTGTCCTCTGCTTTCACCAGCTTCATGCGCGTTTCTGGGCAAGTGTTTGTGCAGGTGCTATCACTTATTTCCGTAGCAAGAATGTACACAGACACCACACAGAAATGGGCAACCCTGTTAGGAGCTGTGCAGGGAGATCTAACTCATCAGATGTGCCAAATTCCTGCTGCCATGGAAATTAAACTAACTTTGCTATGACCGCATCTCTTACTGCACCATTTAAGACCATCCAGGTAAGAGGAATGTGCCTCTGCATAGCATTCAGCTCACGTTTACATGTCCATTTTCCCTGAATATGGTTGTAATGTGAGATAGAAATCAGTAAGATGGGCTGTAACATATAGTATAGGGTCGTTGTGTCTCCTAGGCTCAAGCACATCTTTTAAGATCTTCAGAAAATGAAGTTTAACTCTCTGGGAACGTGAGTTACACAGTAACATGTTTTGGATACTGTCTCTTTAACATTCTAAGTATCAACACCAAAGAAGTTCTTGAGTTTTTAGGAGCAAGATGGCCGAATAGGAACAGCTCCAGTCTCCAACTCCCAGCGCGAGCGACACAGAAGACCGGTGATTTCTGCATTTTCAACTGAGGTACTGGGTTCATCTCACTAGGGAGTGCCGGACAATCGGTGCTGGTCCGCTGCTGCAGCCCGACCAGCAAGAGCTGAAGCAGGGCGAGGCATCGCCTCACCTGGGAAGCGCAAGGGGAAAGGGAATCCCTTTTCCTAGCCAGGGGAACTGAGACACACAACACCTGGAAAATCGGGTAACTCCCACCCCAATACTGTGCTTTAAGCAAACAGGCACACCTGGAGATAACATCCCACACCTGGCCGGGAGGGTCCCACACCCACGGAGCCTCCCTCATTGATCTAACGGCAAGGCAGCAGCGAGGCTGGGGGAGGGGCGCCCGCCATTGCTGCATTTCTCTGATGGCCAGTGATGATGAGCATTTTTTCATGTGTCTGTTGGCTGTATGAATGTCTTCTTTTGAGAAATGTCTGTTCATATCCTTTGCCCACTTTTTGATGGGGTTTTGTTTTTTTCTTGTAAATTTGAGTTCTTTGTAGGTTCTGGATATTAGCCCTTTGTCAGATGAGTAGATTGCAAAAATTTTCTCCCATTCTGTAGGTTGCCTGTTCACTCTGATGGTAGTTTCTTTTGCTGTGCAGAAGCTCTTTAGTTTAATTAGATCCCATGTGTCAATTTTGGCTTTTGCTGCCCTTGCTTTTGGTGTTTTAGACATGAAGTCTTTGCCCATGCCTATGTCCTGAATGGTACTACCTAGGTTTTCCTCTAGGGTTTTTATGGTATTAGGTCTGACATTTAAGTCTCTAATCCATCTTGAATTAATTTTCGTATAAGGAGTAAGGAAAGGATCCAGTTTCAGCTTTCTACTTATGGCTAGCCAATTTTCCCAGCACCATTTATTAAATAGGGAATCCTTTCCCCATTTCTTGTTTCTCTCAGGTTTGTCAAAGATCAGATGGCTGTAGATGTGTGGTATTATTTCCTAGGGCTCTGTTCTGTTCCATTGGTCTATATCTCTGTTTTGGTACCAGTACCATGCTGTTTTGGTTACTGTAGCCTTGTAGTATAGTTTGAAGTCAGGTAGCGTGATGCCTCCAGCTTTGTTCTTTTGACTTAGGATTGTCTTGGAGATGCGGGCTCTTTTTTGGTTCCATATGAACTTCAAAGCAGTTTTTTCCAATTCTGTGAAGAAACTCATTGGTAGCTTGATGGGGATGGCATTGAATCTATAAATAACCTTGGGCAGTATGGCCATTTTCACGATATTGATTCTTCCTATCCATGAGCATGGTATGTTCTTCCATTTGTTTGTGTCCTCTTTTATTTCACTGAGCAGTGGTTTGTAGTTCTCCTTGAAGAGGTCCTTTACATCCCTTGTAAGTTGGATTCCTAGGTATTTTATTCTCTTTGAAGCAATTGTGAATGGAAGTTCATTCCTGATTTGGCTCTCTGTTTGTCTGTTACTGGTGTATAAGAATGCTTGTGATTTTTGCACATTAATTTTGTATCCTGAGACTTTGCTGAAGTTGCTTATCAGCTTAAGGAGATTTTGGGCTGAGACAATGGGGTTTTCTAAATATACAATCAAGTCATCTGCAAACAGGGACAATATGACTTCTTTTCCTAACTGAATACCCTTGATTTCTTTCTCTTGCCTGATTGCCCTAGCCAGAACTTCCAACACTATGTTGAATAGGAGTGGTGAGAGAGGGCATCCCTGTCTTGTGCCAGCTTTCAAAGGGAATTTTTCCAGTTTTTGCCCATTCAGTATGATATTGGCTGTGGGTTTGTCATAAATAGCTCTTATTATTTTGAGGTACGTTCCATCAATGCCGAATTTATTGAGCGTTTTTAGCATGAAGGGCTGTTGAATTTTGTCAAAAGCGTTTTCTGCATCTATTGAAATAATCATGTGGTTCTTGTCTTTGGTTCTGTTTATATGCTGGATGATGTTTATTGATTTGCAAATGTTGAACCAGCCTTGCATCCCAGGGATGAAGCCCACTTGATCATGGTGGATAAGCTTTTTGATGTGCTGCTGAATCTGGTTTGCCAGTATTTTATTGAGGATTTTTGCATCGGTGTTCATCAGGGATATTGGTCTAAAATTCTCTTTTTTTGTTTTGTCTCTGCCAGGCTTTGGTATCAGGATGATGTTGTCCTCATAAAATGAGTTAGGGAGGATTCCCTTTTTCTATTGATTGGAATAGTTTCAGAAGGAATGGTACCAGCTCCTCCTTGTACCTCTGGTAGAATTCAGCTGTGAATCCATCTGGTCCTGGACTTTTTTTGGTTGGTAGGCTATTAATTATTGCCTCAATTTCAGAGCCTGCTATTGGTCTATTCAGGGATTCAACTTCTTCCTGGTTTAGTCTTGGAAGAGTGTAAGTGTCCAGGAAATTATCCATTTCTTGTAGATTTTGTAGTTTATTTGCGTAGGGGTGTTTATAGTATTCTCTGATGGTAGTTTGTATTTCTGTGGGGTCGGTGGTGATATCCCCTTTTTCATTTTTAATTGCGTCGATTTGATTCTTCTCTCTTTTCTTCTTTATTAGTCTTGCTAGCGGCCTGTCAATTTTGTTGATCTTTTCAAAAAACCAACTCCTGGATTCATTGATTTTTTGGAGGGTTTTTTGTGTCTCTATCTCCTTCAGTTCTGCTCTGATCTTAGTTATTTCTTGCCTCTGCTAGCTTTTGAATGTGTTTGCTCTTGCTTCTCTAGTTCTTTTAATTGTGATGTTAGGGTGTCAATTTTAGATCTTTCCTGCTTTCTCTTGTGGGCATTTAGTGCTATAAATTTCCCTCTACACACTGCTTTAAATGTGTCCCAGAGATTCTGGTATGTAGTATCTTTGTTCTCATTGGTTTCAAAGAACATCTTTATTTCTGCCTTCATTTCATTATGTACCCAGTAGTCATTCAGGAGCAGGTTGTTCAGTTTCCATGTAGTTGAGCGGTTTTGATTGAGTTTCTTAGTCCTGAGTTCTAGTTTGATTGCACTGTGGTCTGAGACAGTTTGTTATAATTTCTGTTCTTGTACATTTGCTGAGGAGTGCTTTACTTCCAATTATGTGGTCAATTTTGGAATAAGTGCGATGTGGTGCTGAGAAGAATGTATATTCTGTTGATTTGGGGTGGAGAGTTCTATAGATGTCTATTAGGTCTGCTTGCTGCAGAGATGAGTTCAATTCCTGGATATCCTTGTTAACTTTGTCTCGTTGATCTGTCTAATGTTGACAGTGGAGTGTTGAAGTCTCCCATTATTATTGTATGGGAGTCTAAGTCTCTTTGTAAGTCTCTAAGGACTTGCTTTATGAATCTGGGTGCTCCTGTATTGGGTGCATATATATTTAGGATAGTTAGCTCTTCCTGTTGAATTGATCCCTTTACCATTATGTAATGGCCTTCTTTGTCTCTTTTGATCTTTGATGGTTTAAAGTCTATTTTATCAGAGACTAGTATTGCAACCCCTGCTTTCTTTTGTTCTGCATTTGCTTGGTAAATCTTCCTCCATGCCTTTATCTTGAGCCTATGTGAGATGGGTCTACTGAATACAGCAGACTGATGGGTCTTGACTCTTTATCCAGTTTGCCAGACTGTGTCTTTTAATTGGAGCATTTAGTCCATTTACATTTAAGGTTAATATTGTTATGTGTGAACTTGATCCTGCCATTATGATATTAACTGGTTATTTTGCTCGTTAGTTGATGCAGTTTCTTCCTAGCCTCGATGGTCTTTACATTTTGGCATGTTTTTGCAATGGCTGGTACCGGTTGTTCCTTTCCATGTTGAGTGCTTCCTTCAGGGTCTCTTGTTAAGGCAGGCCTAGTGGTGACAAAATCTCTAAGCATTTGCTTATCTGTAAAGGATTTTATTTCTCCTTCACTTATGAAACTTAGTTTGGCTGGATATGAAATTCTGGGTTGAAAATTCTTTTAAGAATGTTGAATATTGGCCCCCACTCTCTTCTGGCTTGTAGAGTTTCTGCCGAGAGATCTGCTGTTAGTCTGATGGGCTTCCCTTTGTGGGTAACCCGACCTTTCTCTCTGGCTGCCCTTAAGATTTTTTCCTTCATTTCAACTTTGGTGAATCTGGCAATTATGTGTCTTGGAGTTCCTCTTCTCGAGGAGTATCTTTGTGGCGTTCTCTGTATTTCCTGGATTTGAATGTTGGCCTGCCCTACTAGGTTGGGGAAGTTCTCCTGGATGATATCCTGAAGAGTGTTTTCCAACTTGGTTCCATTTTCCCCCTCACTTACAGGCACCCCAATCAGACGTAGATTTGGTCTTTTTACATAATCCCATACTTCTTGCAGGCTTTGTTCATTTCTTTTTCTTCTTTCTTTTGGTTTCTCTTCTCGCTTCATTTCATTCATTTGATCCTCAATTGCTGATACTCTTTCTTCCAGTTGATCGAGTTGGTTACTGAAGCTTGTGCATTTGTCACCTATTTCTCGTGTCATGGTTTTCATCTCTTTCATTTCGTTTATGACCTTCTCTGCATTAATTACTCTAGCCATCAATTCTTCCACTTTTTTTTTCAAGATTTTTAGTTTCTTTACGCTGAGTACGTAATTCCTCCTTTAGCTCTGAGAAGTTTGATGGACTGAAGCCTTCTCTCATCTCGTCAAAGTCATTCTCCGTCCAGCTTTGATCCATTGCTGGCGATGAGCTGCGCTCCTTTGCCGGGGGAGATGCTCTCTTATTTGTTGAATTTCCAGCTTTTCTGCCCTGCTTTTTCCCCATCTTTGTGGTTTTATTTGCCTCTGGTCTTTGATGATGGTGACGTACTGATGGGGTTTTGGTGTGGGTGTCCTTCCTGTTTGATAGTTTTCCTTCTAACAGTCAGGACCCTCAGCTGTAGGTCTGTTGGAGATTGCTTGAGGTCCACTCCAGACCCTGTTTGCCTGGGTGTCAGCAGCAGAGGCTGCAGAAGATAGAATACTGCTGAACAGCGAATGTACCTGTCTGATTCTTGCTTTGGAGGCTTCCTCTCAGGGGTGTACTCCACCCTGTGAGGTGTGGGGTGTCAGACTGCCCCTAGTGGGGGATGTCTCCCAGTTAGGCTACTCAGGGGTCAGGGACCCACTTGAGCAGGCAGTCTGTCCCTTCTCAGATCTCAACCTTCGTGTTGGGAGATCCACTGCTCTCTTCAAAGCTGTCAGAGTCCTTTGCGTCTGCAGAGGTTTCTGCTGCTTTAGTGGTTGTTTAGCTGTGCCCTGTCCCCAGAGGTGGAGTCTACAGAGACAGGCAGGTTTCCTTGAGCTGCTGTGAGCTCCACCCAGTTCGAGCTTCCCAGGGCTTTGTTTACCTACTTAAGCCTCAGCAATGGCGGGCGCCCCTCCCCCAGCCTCGCCGCTGCCTTGCGGTTAGATGGCAGACTGCTGTGCTAGCAATGAGGGAGGCTCCGTGGGCATGGGACCCTCCCGGCCAGGTGTGGGATATAATCTCCTGGTGTGCCTGTTTGCTTAAAGCACAGTATTGGGGTGGGAGTTACCTGATTTTCCAGGTGTTGTGTGTCTCAGTTCCCCTGGCTAGGAAAAGGGATTCCCTTCTCCCTTGTGCTTCCCAGGTGAGGCGATGCCTCACCCTGCTTCAGCTCTTGCTGGTTGGGCTGTAGCAGCGGACCAGCACCGATTGTCTGGCACTCCCTAGTGAGATGAACCCAGTACCTCAGCTGAAAATGCAGAAATCACCGGTCTTGTGTCGCTCGCGCTGGGAGTTGGAGACTGGAGCTGTTCCTATTCGGCCATCTTGCTCCACCCCCGAACATTTTTAATTTTGATACCTTCTTTTTCCCGTCAGTTGCTTGTTATGCTTTAGACTTCTCATGTAAGGAAATATTGCCTCATCCAAAGTAACAGTTTTACCATGATTCTCCCCTAATGGTGTCATGGGCTGAACTGTACCCCTCCCTCAAGATTCCCATGTTAACGTCAGAACCTCAGAAACTCAAAATGTCAGCGTATTTAGATACAGCACATTTAACTTGGCAATTTAAGTCCCATAAGATCTTAAGAGTAGGCCCTGATCCAGTATGACCAGTGTTCTTATAAGAGAATTTAGACATACCGTCCTCAGTGCTGCATGCACATAAGAGAAACCTGTGAGGACACAGAGAAGATGCAGACTACACAGCATGGGGTGAGGTCCCAGAGAATCCAACCCTGCCTGCACCTTGACCCCAGGTTTCCAGTCTCCAGAGCAAAGGAAATAAGATGCTGTTGTTTAAGCCACACGGTCTGTGGTGTCTGTTATGGTACCCAGCAGACTGACAGAATGGGTCTCACAGTCGGCTCCTTATGCTGGATCCATTTTGAGCTTTGTGTGTCGGGCGAGGAAGGGTCTAGTCCATTCTTTTCCATGTGGATACCCCAGTTGTCCCGGCACCATTGAGTTGTGAAAGGAAAAAAGTAAAGCAACCCTTACGTCCTTTCTCCAATCAACAGATTAGAAGATACACTTAAGAATCGTGGACAATTTTGTCACTTTAAGCCAGTGGTTTTCAAACTTTTGGGTCTCAGGAACCCTTTGCACTTTATTAAAGATCACAAAAAAGCTTTCTCATGAGACTGGGAGTGGTAGCTCATGCCTGTAATCCCAGCACTTTGGGAGGCAGAGGCAGGTGGATCACTTGAGGTCAGTAGTACAAGACCAGCCTGGCCAACATGGTGAAACCCTGTCTCTACTAAAATACAAAAATTAGCCGGGCATGGTGGCAGACACCTGTAGCCCCAGCTACTAGGGAGGCTCAGTAGTAGCTGAACTCAGGAGGCAGAGATTGAAATGAGCTGAGGTCACACCACTGCAACTCCAGCCTGGGTGGCAGAGCAAGACTCCGTCTCAAAACAAACAAACAAACAAACAAAAAACTAACAATTTAGTTCATTTTACAATGATAAAGTCATTACCTCTTAACACAGTCTTAAAGAAGAAACCATTTTCCAAAATAAGCCGCAGTGTGGCAACAGGTTGTGCTGCTGTGAAAACACCTAACATCTCTGCACCTCAGACAGCAGGGTCCTCATGCCTGCATCTGCGTTCAGTGGGCTGCAGAGCTGTGGCTGAAGTTTATGAAGAAAGTCCAACCCCATATTGATATACAATTAGGAAGAAGTATTTTCATTGTGTTTTCAGATCGTTTTAGGTATTCTCTGCTGCCAAATGTAACAAGCGACCCTTCTGTACAGGCTGTGTGCAACTCGGAGTCTGTGCTCTGGTCGACTGGCCTTTCTGCCCCAATTCCTTCTAAGTCGACTGGTCCATCCTGCACTTGAATGGCTTTTACCAGCACACGATTTTGTAATCACACATTGGTTAGAAAACACTGGTTCAGAGTTATGAGCAGCTTCCACATTTTGTTATATGTCAAAAAAAAAAAAAAAATCACTATGACCATTGATCACATGAGAAAGTGGTAGACACAAGATTTTCATATTTTAATACTCACTGGAAAGCTCAAATGTCTATCACTGGGAATAATGTAAGGTACTTTCCTTGAGATGAGTCATTTTGTTCATTTTTCAGGCCACAACTGTAAATACCTCCATCTGAAGTGGCATCGTTTGTAAGTCATTCTTTACATAAAGGTGGCCGTTAGTGGAAGAAGTGGTTCTGCAGGTTCATCGCTCAGAGGCACCAGTGCTCTCCCAAGATAACCATAAAATCCGCAGAAGACGCACCTGTGCACACTTCCTGTTTCTCACTGAGAACATTCCAGAAGGAACTCTGAATCCTGGTGCTGCAGCGGGACTGAAGTTTGCTCTCACCCACACAATAAACCCAGGGAGATCCGCCAGCCCCCACCCCGAGGCCACAGCCTTTGTCCTCTGTCTGGTCTCGGAGGGCTCCTGCAGCTCCAGCCTAACAGGAAAAAGCAGGCACCCACATGTCAGAAAACCCTCCCAAGGCCCGGCGAACACTTCTGCTTATGTGCCAGCCAAGTGCGTTTGACAAGGCTACAGCCAGCTGTACGGCAGGCAGCGAGGTACCCAGCAAATACTCAGGGCTCACGTTACTGAGGAAGGAAGGTGGACAGCGAGGTACCCAGCAAGTACTCAGGGCTCACGTTATGGAGGAGGAAGCCAGGCAGATAGTGAGGTACCCAGCAGGGTTCACATTACCGAGGAGGAAAGGAGGGTGGAGACAAGGGGGCTGGAACAGTCATAAGCTTTAGCATTTACAAGACTTGCTGAAGATTACCGGATTTGATCTTCACAGCTCACAAGATAGGCAGAGGCATGACTATTTTCCCTTCATAAAGAGATCCTGAGAACTGTTGGTGACCACGTGCTCTTCCCACAGGCTCCCAGAAATCATCCTCAAATCATCTCTCAGTTGTATACATGTGATAATATCTCAGTCATGTCCCCTTTTCTGCAGGGGGATTTTAATGCTGCCCTGCTGTTCCTTCGGACCCCTGCCCTCTCCTGCATTTCAGTCATGCCCACCATCCATGGGGAGTCCGCCCCACCCCACCCCCGCTGCTGCTGATGGCTTGGGTCACCCTTATCTTTCATTTCCACCTGCAGGGACCTGTTCTTCCTTCAAATGCAGTTCAAACTCACTCATTGTGTGAAGCCTTTTCCAGCCATCACGACTGTCATGTGTAAAATCAGTCTGTGGAATGCTTCATTTAGGAGGTGCTTATGTTGCCTCATTGGCTGTGATCTGAGCAAACCAGGAGGTCCCCTCTCCCCATCTCTGCTCCAGTGCACCTAAAACAAGGATTCCTGAAAGCAACTTTTTAGTCCAATTCATGCATGAGTCTGCCCCACACCCTGCAGAAAAGCCCTGGCGGTCAGGGCTCAGGGCCCCCAGGTGGGTAAGGAGAACTTAGTGCCCTCTCTGGACTTGTTGCCCAGAGACCCACGGCTGGAAGGGAAGAAACCTGCATCCTGTGAAACATCCAGGCCCCAGACCCACTCAGGAGCAAAACACGGGAAAGGAGCCTCGAATAGACCCTTGGGAGGGCAGTCAGCAGGAGCCACGGAGGTCACCAGGAGGGAGTGAGGCAGGCACTGAGGCCAGAGGTGATGTGGCCAGAGGTGACATGGTGGGGGGATGACCTGGCGTGGTGGGGGGAGGTGACGTGGCCAGAGGCAACGTTGCCAGGGAAGGAGACACGGCTGGAAGTGACAAGAGGGGTCTCCAGGCCTCAGACTGTGCCTGATTTATGGATATTTTAATTAAGATGTTATATCTAACTTTAAAGTAGCAATTTAGAACCATTGTGTACATTTAAAGCACAATACAAATATAGCATATTTCCCAAACCAAAGAACAGTGCATTGAAGGAAAAAATAGCAGCTCACCAAGAAAAAAAAAAAAAAAAGAAAAAATTCATTTAAGATCAGAAATGAAGAGATCCTACAGCTCTTTTAGTCCAATCCGCACCCTAACGTGAATGGGGGGAAAAGGGAATTAGATTCTAGTCAGTCAGAATTAAAGGCAAAACCGATCCACTTTACTTTCTACTTGACAGAAAACAAGAAAAGCTCCTCAAGGAATCCCAACAAACAGGAGCTTTAGGAATCCCCAAAATGCAAAATTCACCTTCAAATTAAATCAACTGCTAAGTGTTTATAAAGTTATTTTTTTCATTATTGCCTTCCTCATCCCCAGGGGCTTTTTTAGACCTTGTTTCCCCTTAATTGCCTCCAACACCCAGGAAATTTAAACCCCACAAGTAAACCATGTCTCGATTCACACACAACATCCTTTGGAGCAGACAGTCCATTGCTCTAAGACATTCTTGTCACCTAAGCACCGAGTACAGCCTGAGAACGCACAACACGCACACACACACGAACTCGGACAGACAACAGGTGAGATACGGCACATGAGGAAGACGAGACAAATGAGCTTCACTGACACCCCAGATCCGTGAAGAAGTGACACACGCAGCCTGCTCAGGTGCCGGTGACTCCTCGGAAACAGCCAAGGGCAGCATTTGGAGAAGCAGCACCGCAGGCCAGGAGGGTCTGTGGGCTTCAGAGGGGAGGGGCGCCCCGACCAGGTACTGGGGGCTTCAGAAGGGAAGGGTGCCCCGACCAGGTGCTGGGGGCCTTCAGAAGGGAGGGCTCCCCCGACCAGGTCCTGGGGGATTCAGAAGGGAGGGTGCCCCGACCAGGTGTTGCGGCTTCCGATGGGAAGGCGCCCTGAGCAGGTCCTGGGGGCGGCAGGACAAGCCCTGGGTCCCCTCATCACTTTTCACTCCCTACTCCCGAATCTCGCCCTGAAGTTGCAGCAAGACCAGGTATTCATTTACCCACAAAGTTAAGTGTCTGAGTAACAAGTCACTAATCCACACAGATCTGAGTCCACAGATACCTCCCAGAGTTGCCACCATCCCTTCTGGCAGAAGAACAGCCCAGGGGCCCATGCTGCTAGGAAGGGAGACTGTCTCCAGCCTGACACTGCAGAGTCCTCAGCACATAGTCTACCTTCTGGAACCATGCCGTCTCCCACAGAAGCAACGAGGGACATGTAGGGTTTTTTTAAATCTTTTTTTTTTTTCTTAAGACAGAGTCTCCCTCTGTCACCCAGGCTGGAGTGCAGTGGCACAATCTTGGGTCACTGCAACCTCTGCCTCTCGAGTTCAAGTGATTCTCCTGCCTTGCCCTCCCCAGTAGCTGGGATTACAGGCACCTGTCACCACGCCCGGCTAATTTTTTGTATTTTTAGTAGAGACAGGATTTCACCCTGTTGGCCAGGCTGGTCTCGAACACCTTACCTCACGTGATCCACCTGCCTTGACCTCCCAAACTGCTGGAAATACAGGCATGAGCCATGGTGCCCGGCCCATATAGCTATTTAAGTTTGACTAAAATTAAATAAAATTAGAAGTTCAGTTTCTCATTTACACTTCAAGCATTCAGTCAGCCACAGGCGGCCACTGACCAGAGGCTGGTAGAGACGTCACACTCCACACTGCAGAAGGATCTATGGATGAAGTGGCTCTAAGATCATCTTGGCATCTTTATATTGAAGCTGCCAAAGTTTTACTCTGATTATTGTAGGCATGAGCATTCTCCCACTTAAAAATGTCAGTGCTATTACAATGATCAGGTCTGTGATGTCCCAGAAGCTCTCCTCTTCCTGGACAGATAACTGCAGAGCATCTGCACTCTGCCTCCACACTAAGGGACAACAGAAGCCTCCCGGTAAAATCAGGGGGAGGAAAAAAAAAAAAAAAGGATTCCCTAGTCCCTCTCCCAGTACAATTTTGTGAAACTCCTCTTAATATTCAGAATAACTGCCAGAGTTGCAATAAACAAGGATCCCTTGACCAGGAAGCAACAGGGAAGTAAGAAGAGGGAGATGAAAGGACCCTCTGTTCCCTCTGGGACCCCAGGCCCAGCCTGGACTGAGAAGGGCAGCACAGCCCGGCAGACCTGCACACCTGATGCGAAACGTGCACACGGCTTCCCCAGGCCTCGGTCCCCCACTCTGCCATCACTGGCCACTGTGGCTCTGGTAGAGGCAGCTCCCTGAGCCCCAACACCCACAGCCAGTCCCCTCCTTGCGGGTCTCAGCTCTGCTGTCACTGCCTCCTTGATGCTTCTCAACATTCACGAACCGTGGCCCCTCTACCCCACAGCCCTTGCTACCGCCCACCCCACCACGGAGCTTGGCACACAGCAGGTGCCTGAGACGCCCCAAGGGGCGGGCATGCCAGGGTATGGCTTGGAGTTCCAAAGGCCACGTCCCGCATACCACCACAAGCGCCGCAGAGGCTGTGGAAGGGGTCCAGGCTTCAGGCCTGCACACAGCTTCTCCCGGCCCCAGAGGCCAAGAACGTAGCAAGGGAGTGCAGCTGGAAGCAGGATCCCAAACCCCCTTCCTGCTCAAGAGGATGGGGGCCTCGGGGCACAACCCCACGAGCAACTTCCTCCTGCCAGGCTGCCTGTCACAGCACCGACACCTTCACTGCAAGGAAACCCACTCCTGTGAGGAGAAAACCACCAAGTACCACAGGAGCCACATCCACCGGCAGTGTCTGCTGAGCCCAATTAGTGACAACAGCAGCCAGGACCCCACGTAGCATGCACCGACTCCGAACCTGCCCCGCACACCACAAGGCCGACCATCCTGAAGCTCAACTTCCACTCATCAGGGGCCTCCTCCAGGAGAGCTCAGCATGTCTATCTTCCCTGGACTCACAGAAAGGTGAGGGACTCAGCCCCGAGTGTGAACAGAGTCAAGCTCCCACTAGCTGTGCAGACAACTTCCCTAGCCCTGGCCTGGGGAGGGGCCAAGCGCAAACAGCCATCTTTTGCGCGCACAGGTACAGAATTCAGCCAGCTCTCTCAATGGAGTCGTGACAGGTCAACTCCAGGCTCCTCAGTGCTCTGGGATTCACCTCGGGCCACTGCACCTTTGAAACGTGGCTGTGGACTCCTCTAGGCTGTTTGGTGTCATGGCCCATTTCATTCCGACACTGCAGACCCCTGCCGTGGTGTCAATACCCAGGACACCCCTGCCGGCATCCACCGAGATGCTGCTGCAGCTGCTGTGATCTGAGAACAGCCACATGCAGGCATCAAAGGGAGGGCTTCTCAAGTCTCCTCCGAGAGCAGTGGCTACAGCTTTGGAAGACGTTGCACTGAATCCTGGGTGAGCCTCGCTCCGTCTGCAATCTAAGCCGGGTTGCTGGGGAGACACACTCTTGTTGTAACTGACAGAGGCTGTTGGTGGCAGCTCTACAAAGACCGAGAATGGCAACTAATCTGAGATTTACTATCCATCCTTTCTATCTGATGTTTAAAAGGAAAGCATGGTGAAGTTCGAGTAGCAAGGAATTTTCTATAATCTATCACATCGAGATACAGCAGAAATGTAGCTAAAATGTTAGTAGGGTCTACGCAGAGGAACAGACGAGTCTATTTCAGAAAGTGCTGCTGGCTTTTTAGAAACAGAGTGAAATCCCTGCCAAGTAAAAGTCTATACTTTTGCTTTGGAAACAGAGAGGGAAAGTTCTTCCTTATTATTCAAATACATTAACCATATTTAAGTGTTCTGGTAGACTAAGTATTAAATATTCAAAAGTAAGTAATTCTGTTCAGTCTATTTCATTCTTTAAATGCAGCTTTCAAAAACGGACAAACACCTGGCTGAGTGCGGTGGGGCTCACGCCTGTAATCCCAGTACTTTGGGAGGCCGAGGTGGGTGGATCACGAGGTTAGGAGATCGAGATCATCCTGGCTAACACGGTGAAGCCCCGTCTCTACTGAAAACACAAAAAAATTAGCCGGACCTGGTGGCGGGCGCCTGTGGTCCCAGCTACTCAGGAGGCTGAGGCAGGAGAATGGCATGAACCCAGGAAGCGGAGCTTGCAGTGAGCTGAGATCACACCACGGCACTCCAGCCTGGGCGACAGAGCAAGACTCCATCTCAAAAAATAAAAAAGAAAAAAGAAAAAAGAAAAAAGAAAAAAGAAAAATAATAAAGTGGTACACACCCCATGTCTGCCCTGGCTCCAGTCGTCTCCACGGAGTGGACAGAGCCTGGGAAAACCTCACTGTGGAGGCCCAGAAGGCCGGGCCGGTCCTCTGCTCAGCAGATGAGTGACAGGGTCAGCCACCCTAGGGATAAAGCGCGTATTTGCTGTGTTACTGATGATATCCACATAAATTTCTATTTTGCCTCCCCCAAAAAGAATTGGGATCCATGTTTGAGCAAGTGGCTCATGCCAACAGACCCTCCATGCCATCATTTCCCTGACCTCCCCAAGAAGAGCCAGGCCACACAGCGTCCCCACACGGGCGCTGGGGCCCAGGAACATCCGGTTCCTTCCCCTCTTCTCCCTCGTCCCTGCAGCACCTGGCTTGTTGTGGAAGCCCAGCAGTGCTGACTGAACCCACGTTCACCTGGGGTGTTCAGAAGCCTCTGTGCAGAAATCAGCTGCGAAGTAGGGCCGTGTGTGCTGGCAGATCACTCGAATGGATTTGGAGAACTGAGTTTTCAACACAGGTGCCGCCACCAAGTCCCTCAAGCCCTTCGTGAGCCTAGAGCCACAGAGCCATTTGCTGCACTCCCACAATCTCTAACCACCCTGCGCAGAAGCCCAGTTTATCGAAAGGACCATAAAATTTTGCGTGTAAACAAAGTTTGGCATAGTGAATTAAAAGTGAAGTCACCACTTCTATTTTCCATTAATCCATTCATTCATCACCACTTCTATTTTCCATTAATCCATTCATTCAAACAAGCATCTCTTGAGTATGCGCATCGAATACTATGGAATTAGGATTCAGTCCATGCCTTCAAGAAATATACATCACAGAAGAAAAGGTATAGGTTGTAACTAAGAGTGGTGAACCGGCAAGAAATACACATTGCAGAAGAAAAGGTAGAGCTTGTAACTGTAACAGTGGTGAACAGGCAAGAAATAAACATCACAGAAGGAAAGGTAGAGCTTGTAACTAACAACACACAAAGAAAGGTGTAGCTTATAACAGTGGCAAACAGGACTGAATCTCACAGGCTCATCAGGGGCCGCCGAGGAGGAAGCCATGATTCATTTCCAGCTGCAGTAGATAAATGTTTCCTGGATAAAGTAACTTTTCTAGAGTGATATCTGCTCCTTATTGTTGAGATGTTACTTGATAGGGTATTAAATTACCACTTTATGGGCTGCTTATATAAAATACATCATTGTCAGGGGAGGTTATAAAATAAATACTTCACACAAGCTTGGGCTGTGAATGGTGCGAGGCAATGGGACGATGTGTTCCTGTGTTCTCGAGACGCAGAAGGGGCAAGACCCTGGGGTTCCCTTCTCCTCCCCACTGCCCTGTTCCCAGATGAGGGCTGGAGGCAAGGCCACTGTGCAGTCCTAGAGCTGGCTCCAGGGCCAGGACACCACGCCCGGACTCTCTGCACCCCATGTGAGAAATACAGCCTGGTGGACAATCACCAATTTACCTGGCAGTGGGGAGTCCTTCATCAAAAGCCTGTGGTTCCAGGAGCCAGGACAAAGCAGGAGCACCAGGAAAACTGTTCCAGGTGCTCTGGAAACCTGGGCAGAGTCACAGACTGCCAGGAAGCACCCAGTGATGCAGGTGTGCCCAAGACTGGGAGGATGGCCAGATGCCTGGAGGCCAGGCCGGCCTGCAGCAGATGACCACTTCTCTCTGGTTCGTTATAGACAGTCAGTCTGGGCTTCACTTTTGTATGTGGAGTCTCACAGCACAGAAATATCACAAAGGGATTACACTTCATGTACCCCATTTTGTTTTAATTTAAAAAATCACATTTATTGCATCTAATTCTAAATCCAAGGAAGAAAAGTAAGTATAAAAATGCATGCCTACAAAATGTAAACCACAATATCTCTTTACGCATAGGAGACCGAAGATTTAGTTTACCTTTTCTTCAGTATTATCTCATTTTTTTAAGCAGTTACTGAGGTGTCTTCTCACTGCCCCATAAGGAGGTTCATGGGCTTTTCAGGGCTCTTTGCTGTTTAATCGTTTTTTAGGTTTAAGGGCAGGATAATTTTCCCACACTTGTTTGCTTCCTTGATGACCAATTTTTCACAAGGACATCATTGTGCATCGGAAAACCTAGTAACTGAACTTCATTAAAAGTGGAAAAAAATAAGGACATGTTGGCTGCTATGACAATATCCTCAGTCACCAAATCTCCCTGGGGGACCAGACACACCCCCAATCTCCTTGTAACCCCAGCATGCATGTATCGCTGCGGCTGACAGGACTGGCCCACCCTGGGGAGGCATGAAAGCAAAGAGAAGAGAAGGCAGGTGACTCATTTAGGATTCCCAGGGCATCAGGGGACCAGCTACATGCAGGGAACCTCCTGGCCTGGCAGGTGGCAGACTCCTGGGACCCGCCTCAGACACGTTAATCAGAGAATCTACAGGCGGGCAAACTCTGAAAAGTATCTGTAAAGGAAGGACTTAGCTCTGCTGTGAGCCCACTACACGTGGGGTTACGCAGGACACCACTCCCAGCGTCCAGTCTCCATTCCACCCTCCTGGGAGGAACACCCATCAAGTCACAGAGCTCAGTCTTCAGTGAACACCTTCCTGCATGACCTCCACTGTCGTCCAGCCCTGCAGGAGTAGCCGCTGAGTAGGGGAAACAAGTGTTTGCTCCTGACCCGGCCACCTTGATACATCTCTGGGGAAAGGAATGGCCCTGGGCAGGAATGCCAGGGAGGGCCAGGTATGGAGGACCAGGCCTCTGCCCGCAGACACATCAGCACAGCATCCTGGAGCAGAACCTCCAGCCCAGCTGAGCCTACAGATGGCTGCAGCCCTGGACAGCATCTTCACGGTGACCTGGGGGACTGGGCCAGAGCCGCTCAGCAGGGCTGCCCTGAATTTGCAACCTGAAGAAGCTATACAGTCGTACATGTATGTTGCCTTAAGCCCCTAGGTTTTGGGGTTACTTGTCACACAGCAACAGACAGTGGATGCACACGGGCTCCCAGGCCACGATGGCCTCTGCCGGCCTCTCTTGCGCTGTCTCATCTGTTCCCACGACATCACGCTTCTCAGAGCCAAAGGCTGCCAGCGCCCCCTCTTTTCTTCACAAAGTCATTACAAGCTCACGATACACACTGAAAAAAAGCAATCTGTAAAATACAACGTATGACGCAATACACGATGAATGCGCAGGCACATACACACGCGAAACAGGCACACGCGCAAAACAGGTGCATGCACACACGAACAGGTGTACACGCATGAAAAAGGTGCACACGTGAAGGTGTACACACGCCAAACAGGTGTGCATACATATGTGAAAGCACCAGACATGAAGGGCTGTCTTTGTGAGCCTGGTTTTTAGCCATCTCCCTTATCCTTTTACATCTGCATGATGAAACACAGCACACCACAGTACGGAGGGGAAGCCCCAGCTTCTCATGGGGGCACATGAGGCTTTTTATTTATGCCACAGAAGGTCCCCCACTGCCAGGACTAGGTCAGGTCCACCCTGTGCTCCAAGGACCAGGCCACCTGCCAGCCCACACGGACCTGCCCCTCGGATGGTGTGCTGCTTCTAAAACAGAGGCTGAGCCCCACCCAGAGACCTGCAGTACCTGTTATGAAATCAAGACTTGGCTGTGGGTAAATATGAAGATTTTTATTAAACATGACTCTGAATCATTCAAAGGACCATAACTGAATGCTCCTTTTGCAGCCATGGCATGTCCAGATGCTCATGGAGAAGGCCAGGGTGTGGGAACCCACAGAGCCCTGACAAGGCAGACTCGGAGCTGTGTGGCGTAGTTAGCACTGATTTTGTTTTGACACTTGCCTTTTATATTCAGATTAAAATAAAAAACAAGATGCAAAAGTAGCTCACATTCTATTTCAATTCTCTATTTCTGTAGTAACTGGGCACCTTTCCCTCTGGTTTCCCAGCCAAGCGTTAAATAGGCCCAGTTGGGATTTGTCAAAGTCTAGACCTCTGTTGTAGATTAAGTGAGGGGGGTAGGGAGGGGAGCAGGAGTGGTGGATAGGGAGGGACAGAGGGAAAGAGAGAGAGAAACCGCCAAGGGCTGGAGCCAGGAGGGATGCTTCTAAGGTAACTGAGCTGATTTCACGCATGCGGTGCCATCATATGACTTGGCTGACACACGCCAGAATTACAACAAAATGCTTAAGGAGAAGAGAAAGCACCAGCGTCTTCAGATTAGGGTAGTGTCCCGGTTTCACGCTTGCCTTGTATGACATTCTATAAATTGTAAAAATAACGTATTTTCTTCCAGCCACGCTATTCCCCAAATACTAACTATAATAAAGACCAGACAGCATCTGGGTACTGAGCGTGTGTCAAAGCCCGGTGAGGTAGGCATCATTTACTTTGCTAGAGAAAGAAACAGGCTCTGAGAGAAACTTCCTGAGGCCAGGAAGCTGTCTCCAAAAACCCACCTCGCACCTCCTGACCCTGAACGCGGAGGACCCAAGTCATCCATGTGAATGATTTACCTACATACATCTCAGATTGAGATTCAGACCCCACATCTAATCATCTCTATGCAGGAATGTGTCAAGGAAGGTATAATTCTATGACCTCGAGCTGGGGGAACAAAGGCAGGCACCCTCGACACACATGAGGAGCAGAGGCGGTGGCCAGCACAGGGGCGGGCAGGAGCACACCCAACCCTGCCCCGTCACACAGCCACCCTGCCATACCAGTGCAGGGGCCGCCACCGTGTCTCGGGGAAAAGCAGCTTCTCCTGCACAGGAATCTACCCCTGAAAGTGTGTTCCTGAGAAGGTGTGGACCAACATCTCGGAAATCAGACACTGTGTAACACGCTTATCTATACAGGCTGCCTATGTCAGGGAATCATCTCGCCATCAATTATTTCTGGTAAATACTGATTATTCTAAGTTAATTGAGGCAACACAAGAACAAAATAATGGAAATGTCAGAGTGAATCCGCTCCACCTGCTGAAGAGCTGGGACTAACGATGAAACGGAAGGAATCCTGGAGAACACAGCAGGACCCCAGACCCCGCGGACCACCCCAGCCTCCCCACAGTAGTTAGCCATGGGGCCAAGGAGTGGTTTCCAAGGAATCTCAGAGGTTCTCAAGGTCTTGAAAGTTTAACGGGAATTAAATATTTGCATCTGAGTCACACGAGCACATTGAAAGTAATATTTCTTCTTTCCACTAGAATTATGAGCTTGGGGCAGTGGCACTGGCTGTATCTCATGCTCGTGAGATGTTTGGGGGCAACTGTGCATCTCAGATGAATCATTTATAATAATGAAAGAAGTGCTTGGGCCCTCGATCCAGGACCACAGACCCCACCAACGAGGGTCTAACCAGGACAAGCCTTGGCCTGGACACCCCTGCTTCCAGTTGTCCCATCTTTCCAGACCACACCAATGTACATCTTACATTTATTTGACTGATGTCTCATGTCTCCCTAAAAGCTATATAACCAGGCTGTGCTCCGACCACCTCGGGAATACGTTCTTAGGATCTCCTGAGGGCTGCATCAAGGGTCATGGTAACTCATTTGGCTCAGAATCAATGTCTAAATGCTTCACAGAGTTTGACTCTCTTTGCTGACATGGTATCTTTCGTGGGTATTCACCTGGGGGACTCACAGTCAACCGGAGGCAGCAGTTGCCCACTGTACAAAAGTCTCTGCAGGACTCAGCCTCTGGCATGGGAACTCCAACCCCTGAAGTAGCAGCTCTCCCACGTCCCACGGCGTGATAGACCTGCACCTCCAGGGCTTCTCATTTCAGAGTCTCAGCAACAAATCTACCAAATGTGGTCAGCATCACAGAATATTCGAGGCTTTTGGCTGTTGCTTCTCCCCAGGTTTACTCTAAAACCACAATGGGAACACTCGGAACAGGATGGTTCACAATCACTGACCCTCCTGGTAACACACCGTCTCCAAGGCCCTTTCCCGCCAGTCACAGCTTCCTTCGAATCAGGCTCGAAGGCCACCTCCCCAAGAAGGAAACCTCTTCAATCCAGCAACCACAGCTCCTGGTCCTATCCAGAGCTTGTCTGCCAGGAAGGGAAGACTCCTCATTCCAGAGAGAGCAGGCGCCACAAACTCAGGGTTTTAGCCATTGTGAAGGCAAACACTCATGAAATTAATACACCTCTTCCTCCTTGGATACTGACATTTCCTCTTCTGGAGGTCAGCCAAGGCCATCTGCACGAGTCACAAGCATGAGGTTTCTAGCCCCTCCTTTGGTGTTAGCAGGGTGGCTCCGCTCTGAGACCCTCCTGCACCAGCCAGGCCACGCACCTGTTCCCACGACTGCTGTCAGCAGACTACAGCGATTCTAGAATAATCAGCAAGTTGACGTTCCGAAGGATGCATTTTAAAGAAAAGTGTGTAAGTTTTACTGCATGAAATCAGCTACATCTTTTTGCTACTCCAGAGGCTTTTTGTTTTGCTTTCTCAAGGTTTTCTACAATGATCCCGACAGTCAAGGTTCCCAGTTACAGGCAGAGGGTTGGTCAGGCCACGTCTGATGTTTAACACACACAGAGGATCCACGTCAAAGGATTTTCCCTGTTCACCAACATCATCAGGACAAGCTTTAAGCAGTAATAATCTCCCTGTCTGGAAAACTGAGCTCACTTGAGAACCAATGCAACAGATGTGTTTGACAAAGTTGCAGGTGGACATTTTAGTGAATGAATCACTATTTCAATTAGGATAATAGCTCACTATTCAAAGGCATGTTTTTGTCAATTTTTATAATTTAGGTTTTATGCATTTGAATCATGAAGTGAGACTTGTACCTGATACATTACAGAATCTCTACAAAATAGACAAAATTCCAATTCTGTACATTCACTCTTTTTCCATATGCATATGGATGGTCGTAATTTAAATTGGCATTCCAACAGGATTTCTCAATTAAAATGTCCTCTACTTTAAACACTACGTGTTAAACATTACACAATCCATTCTTAAACATTTATAACAGGGTCTGTATGGCCAGTTTTAAAGATTTCTTCCTCACTGAAAACAAGTGTTTAACCAATAAATGGTCTACTCTAAAATAATCTAGAGACAGAGATACATTTGGATACATTTCTCAACACAGAAATCCGGAACATCAAACAGGCACAACCAGCAGTGAGGGTGGAAAGGGTGCCATGTGAGTGCCCCTAAAAACACACACAAGCCTCGCTGCTTAAAAGGTATGAATATAGCTCAATACTCATATATGAACCTTGATGTGTCTACTGCCTTACAGAATCCTCCTAGCTGAGCTGCAGGAATCTTCCTTGGAGCCTTTTCTCACCTACACTGCCTACAGGGGCCCACTGGGCTCCCTGGGCAGTATCGTGTCTTTGTTTAGAATATCACAGTATTTGGAGGCCTGTTTAATCCCAAGTCAGAGCCTTATCATAACTCAGATACCATCCCTCAGGGCTTGTGGCCCAACTTCGGCTAATACAGACTGCTCCACAGTGCCCTGCAGGTGGGCTTGGTGCATCCACACGATTTCAAGATTTGGGGCTGCCGTTTTCTGCAGTCACAGACGCAGACTTACATATTCATAATGACTGAAAGCAGCACGTATTTTTATGTTCCTTCTGTAATGGTGATAATAATGGCAACATTTCCCCGATCCTTAAAAAACTCTCCTAACAGCAGTTGTATTCTACCCCCCTTCCTTAAAATTAATAGAATTTACCAAACTAGGTGAAATCATGAGAAAGTGACAAATCAGTGTTCACACAATGGCATAGTAGCTGGGCATACAGTGTACATCAACATCCCAAACTAAGCACCTATCACAATTATTCCCAACTCACAGGAAAGCTAGAAAAATCAGAAGGCTTAAAATATGATTATAAATGAAAATAACAAGAAACCAAAGTTTCTGAGGAACCTTTGTTAGCCAAGCAAGGAAAGCCATTAACCAGTGCTGATTACATTGCATTTGATTACAGCAGCCAAAGACGTGTCCAGAGGAAAAGAGACTTTTAAAGATTAGTCTTGCGGTAAGAATGGTTGCTTAACAAATTCAGACTACTAGGCTACACCAATCATCAATTAAGAAGCAAGGCAAATGAGTGTGAGTCATTTTCCTTAATTCTTAATGTGTTGGAAATCCCAACACTGCTAAGGTCATTTAGGGAATCGAGGCTCAATTTGAAGAAACTGAAGAATTAAAGTCTATGATTAATAAGAATGAACCAATTATCTAAGAGAAGATTTCAAAGCTGAGAACACACTAATTCCACACAACCTGAAGTGGAATCTGCTAAGATGTGTCATAACTAATAAAAAGACTTTGGGGAGCAAATTCTCAGACCCTGTGAGAATATGAAGTGTCTGAGTCCATGGTGCTCCTCTCATTACTCACTGGCAGGCCCTTTGGGGAGAACATTCCCCCTCCTGCATGTGGTTGAGGCAGCAGCATCTGGGTGAATCTCACCAACTCTCTTGGACATAATCATCCTCATCTCCTTGGTCTCTCTGGCCCACAGCTCCATCTCCTCAACCACGGATCACCCTCCCCACACCCACAGCCTGGACTCCACCTTGGGGCAGCCTTACTCGATTGCCCTCTCCCACAGCCTGAACGCCACCTTAGGGCGGCCTCACTCACTTCCCCTCTCACCCACAGGCCTTCACTACCTGACTTTCAAAGTCTTAAGAACCATCATTCCACATATTTTCTCCAGGAACAGGGGCAAATCTAGTACCTGTTATTCCATCTCGGCCAGTAACTGAGGGACAAATGTAGCAGAGCTAAGGGTGTCCACACAGAAGCTGAGCACTGTGTTCTGATCCCAATACTGCCATTCAACTCTGCAGTGTTTTGCCTGTCTCCTTTTGGCCTCTGTTTCCTCATCTCTAACATGAGGTAAAAGAAGTTCCTGCCTTAGTAGGTTTCTATGAGGACTCAATGAGCCAATATGCCTGAAGCACTCAGCATAGCATCCAGCAGACACCAGGCACTGCACAGAACTCAGCCTACTCAGCCAAACACCAGCTCCCTGCACCCAGTGCTCTTCCCGTCTCAGAAATAAACGCATAACATATGAGCAGAAACTGGAAAACAAATATCTTCAAAACATGACTTCCTAGAAGACTCACTCAAATGCACAATAGAAATCTTTCTTCTGTGTTTGACCATCACCTTTACGATAATATCCAAGCAAAACCATATTACAACTCAGTGATTTAACATCTACTGGAAATCTGGTGAAGATGAAGAGAACACACTTTTCTGGTCCCCTTTGCTACCCACAATTTCCCTTCCTCTATTCAATGGCAAGCTGCCAGGTGCTACAGGAGAGGGCAGTGCTGTCACTCCCCTAATCAGTTAGGAAGCCCTCCATGGAGCCTGGACCACCCCTAGGTCAGTGAGCACAGACAGGAGAACATGTTCATTCCATCAGTAGACCAGGTGTCAACATCCTCTCTGTACAAAGCATCATGCTAGCATTTGTACGTATGCAGCGTTTAAGTACCACCCTTCCACAAATTTAAATTCAGCTGAGGAAACCACATGAGACTCCTAAAAATATGAAACAGTATCTGAGTTCTTAAAAAAAAAAAAGGCCTAGACAAACACGCACACCCCTGTAATGCAGAGTCAAACATTCAAAACCACACATTTCACATGCAGTGAAACTGTCGGCAACTATAGTCAGCCCAGAAGATCCCTTTTCCATCTTAGCTCTTTTTAAACAAGGCATATGAGGAATAATCAGCTTTTCCAATAAGAGATGGCATTTTCCACAGACTAACCCAACTTCACCCAGAATTTAAAACCACGGAATTCACATGTGCTAAAGGAATAAGGATATAAAATCGTGCATTTCCCATTTACTACATGTAAGTTTAAAAAGGCATATCATCAAATGCACTTAAATTTCAAACTCCTACAGTCGCCCAAAACCCAAGCATAAAAATGCGTGCTTATGGTCACGAAACGGAGTCAAGCACAGCAAGGAGACTAAAGCAGGAGTTACCCTCCCAGGCTGGCGCCCTGCTCCGAGGTACGTAGCAGTCTAATAACTGAGTCCAAGGATGGAAAGAAACCACTGACCAGCACTTCATACGCTGGGAAGCAGGCAGGGCCATGTGGGCGCCCAGCTTTCATTTGCTGTTTCAGATCTGCATCACCTGCTCTCCTGCTAGAGGCAGCATCTTGGACTCCTGCAAAGGCTGGACGCTGTCGGACCCTGACAGAGAGGTGGGAATTCCAAACCCACCAGAAAAAAATAAAAAGAAAAAAGAAAAATAAAAAACCTATCTCAACACTGGGACATGCTCTAAGAATAAAAACTTCTAAAACCAATGCCTTATTTTAGAACTTTCTAGGATCTTTAGTCCAAAAAAATGTAGTAGCTTACATTTTAGAGTGTCTGAAGAAACGTTATCTTTTTGCCCATTTTTAAACTAGTTGTAGTTACTATTTACTAAAATCCTGGCCGGCAATCTTACCAACACGCTTTTTCACGTGACCCTCATGGGGTAACCGTGCCAGGCCTTCCTCAGAAGCGGTGTTTGCTGCTGCCGATTCACCTGGTGCATGCGCCACTGACCCACCAGAGGCTCCACCAAACCCTGGAGCATGACAGTTGCCTTTCCTCTCAAGTAGCACGCCACAAACAAACAGCACCAACACGCCGCACACTGATACTTTTACAGTTCACTTAGACTTTGAGGCTTACACATTCAGATAGCAAAACAGATGCCGGTGCTGAGGAGACAGGTGTCAGCACCTTCTCCTGCCCTCTCCAGAGGTGAGGGCCCGTGGGCCCCGGCACACAGAAGCCCATATTTTCTTCAAAGCAACCCCTGGCGGAGATTTGCGTCTCTCACATGGAGGCGGTGTTTTCAAAGACAACGGCAGCACCTCTGAGGGTCCCAGAATGGTGCAGCCGTGGCCACAGGCACCACGCGGAGCAACGTCTGTGGCTGCTGTGATGCCACAGAGACATCTCCTCCACAGCATGTACTGCTTCTGAACCAAGGCTCAGAAGACGGAAATCCCATTCCATAAACCATCAAAGGCTGAGGAAGCCATCTCAGAACTGATGTTCCAGTGGCTCAAATCTCTGAGATCAACTGACCTATTCAGAAAGGGAAAAATACTTCTTTGTAATTGGAAAGAAGCTAAATGTTAAGACTCACTTGGTTGCACAGAGCCCAGATCGGCATCATCTGAGAATTTGGAATTACATGTATCCAGGGCCCCATCTCAGAGCCGCCAAATCAAACCCAACTCTGGTGGAAGGAGGACAGGCACCATTTTGGGGGGGTTGTTGTTTTGTTTTGCTTTTTGAGACAGAGTATCACTCTGTTGCCCAGACTGGAGTACAGTGGCAGGATCTGAGCTCACTGCAACCTCCACCTCCCAGAGTCAAGCAATTCTCCTGCCTCAGCCTCCTGAATAGCTGGAATTATGGGTGCATGCCACCACACTCAGCTAATTTTTATATTTTTAGTAGAGATGGGCTTCCACCATGTTGGTCAGGCTGGTCTTGAACTCCTGGTCTTGTGATCTACCCGGCTTGGCCTCCCAAAGACAAGCACCTGTTTTAACAGCCACCCCTGCTCCCAGCCACAACATGACTGAAAGCCGGCAGATAATTAACTGAGTTGTTGATTCTCTTAATCAGAAAAGACTTCCTAAATCATCTGAATATTTCTGCCAAACAAACATTCTCTCCTCTGCTTACAAGCTGTGAGCATGATATAGAGAAGTTTGTTTTGTTTTCCTGTGACAGAGTCTTGCTGTCATCCAGGCTGGAAACAGTGGTGTGATCTCTGCTCACTGCAGCCTCCACCTCCCAGGTTCAAGGGATCCTCCTGCCTCAGCCTCCAGAGTAGCTGGGACTATAGGTAGGCACCACCTCACCCCGCTAATTTTTAGTTGAGACAGGGTCTTACCACGTTGGCCAAGCTGGTCTCCAACTCCTGACTTCAGGTGATCCCCCTCTCCCCAGCCTCCCAAAGCACTGGGATTACAGGCATGAGCCACCACGCCTGGATGAGAAGTGTTTGACAGAGGCTGAGGGGAGGCTCCTGTCCCATCCTGGGACATCCACGTCCCACTCAGCTTCCCATACCAACTATGACACTCAAAGCCGTCACAACAAGGGCAGTTGCATCCCTGCAGTTCTCTGCACTAACGCCACAGCTGTGTGAGCTGCCATAGCCCTGGAGCTGCCACTCAGCCTTATCGTGCTGGCACAAGCACAGCAGAAACTACCAAGCCCCTAAGAGGGAGGAGTGGGGGCCCCGGGGCAGTGAACCAGGAGGGAGGAGTGGGGGCCCCGGGGCAGTGAACCAGGAGGGAGGAGTGGGGGCCCCGGGGCAGTGAACCAGGAGGGAGGAGTGGGGGCCCCAGGGGAGTAAACAAGGAAGGAGAAGTGCAGCCCAGGGAATTAACCAGAAAGGAAGAGTATGGCTCAGGGAGTTAACTAGGAGGGAGGAGTGTGGTCCAGGGAGGAACTAGGAGGGAGGAGTATGGTCCAGGGGAGTGAAACTGGAGGGAGGAATGCGGCCCAGGTGAGTGGTTAACACGGTGAAAACCTCGTGTCTACTGAAAATACAAAAAATTAGCTGGGCATGGCGTCGGGTGCCTGTAGTCTCAGCTACTCAGGAGGCTGAGGCAGGAGAATGGCGTGAACCCAGGAGGCAGAGCTTGCAGTGAGCTGAGATCACACCACTGCACTCCAGCCTGGGTGACAGAGCGGGACTCCATCTCAAAAAATAAATAAAATAAAAATAGTTTTCAGCAAATAGCATCATTGACCCACAAAATGAGAGGTACTATTTTCATTCTAGAAGGGAAAAGCTACAAAGCACATACATTTTAGCCCGTTAGTGAATTCTTTGGGCGTTTCTGTGTCTGCTGTCAAATGCAGCACATCACCTCAAAAGGCAAAGTTCTATAAGTCACATCCAAGGAGGGGAAAAATCATTCTAAGTTTTAGCAATCCAGTAAGAACCTGATCAAGAGAAGCCTACTTGTTCCAGACTCTAAGCAGAAATATATTGCTACAATGTAATGAAAACACAGGGATGATTAAGAAAATTTCAATGCTAATAAAAGACTAAAACATAATTGGATTTATTCTACTCTAGAGAGAGAGCAGCCAGGCAGTTCACTCATACGTTATTATCGTTGCTGTTTTTCAGACAGGGTCCCAATTCTGTCAACAAGGCTTGACAGCAGGGGCGTGATCTCCACTCACTGCAAGTTCTGTCTCCCAGGCTCAAGCAATTCTCTTCAGCTTCTGGAGTAGCTGGGACTACAGGTGTGCAGTCATCATGCCCAGCTAATTTGTGTGTTTTCAGTAGAGATGGGATTTCACCAGGTTGCCCAGGCTGGTCTCAAGCTCCCAGGTTCAAGCAATCTGCCTGCCTCGGCCTCCCAAAGTGCTGGGATTACAGGTGTGAGACATCACGCCCGGCCCTTATATTTTTTTTCTTTTCTTTTTAAGTGATTAATGTCCTTCAGAGTCTTGTAGGCATTTAAAAAAAAAAAAAAAAAGCAGCAGCAGCAAAGTAATTCTGTAAGGGAAAGAAACCATTAACACATTTTACACATCTTAAAACTCAAAACTGAAACGCTAAGAATAAAATGTATTTTATTCACAGAAGCAGCATCCTTAAAGTTCTGTAAAAGTGATACCATGGACACCACCACATCACAGACGAGCGTGGCAGGACTGTTCAGATTCCAAACACATTCTGAACAGTCCTCCTGCCACTTTCCTCAATGGGAATACTTTATTTTGTCTTCTATTCAAATTAAGTATCTGGCAAGGGAGTTGAAGAAAACTGCATAGCAGATTTTAAAACTTCAATGCTTTTCTCAATTTTTGCTACATTCTGAAGCATTTTACTGACTACACGGCCAATAAGTTTAAAGCTTTTTGCATCGATAAAGACAATGCTCCTTTTAGCAATAGGCTTTTTGTTTTATATACAAAGATCTATAACTTAAGCTAGTAAACTGGGCATTTCACAAAGATTTTGCACAATTCCTAGCACATATTTTAGCAAAATAAAACCGGTATCTTTCCGCAATTAAATAACCAAGGATAGGAAACTGCATGGTCAAAATAACCGTTCCATTACTTTATATAAACACAAATGATAAAGTAGAGTATGCTTTGCAAAACAGTATTTCCATATGCTAATGATGAAGCAGAAGACAGTTTCTCAGCCTCATATGACGTTTGACAACCGAAGTACTCTGGCCCAAGCCCAGCTCGGTTAAATGGAAACGAGGTAAATGCGTGAGTGACCGTGGTGGGGCACTCTGATAGCCACAGTCCAGGAAAGAACAGTTAACATCTTTCTTCTTCATGGGAAAACCGAAACATACTCAAGAGACCTTGATTCTTTAAAACACAGTCTGCCCCAGTACTAACCTTAAGCTCCCATTGGTAAAGATTGCGATAACCACCGAGGTGTTTATCCAGGCCCTCGAAAATCACGGATATGGTACATACACAATGTTTTCAAACACTCAGTGCTGCCAGTATGTTAAATGTGCTGTGATACCAGAGGTCTTGGTGTGGGACCAGAAGCGTCACAGCCTGGTTACCTGTCCTGGTGTTCAATGCTTGGTATGTGCAAAGCCTGCTGTTACAATTTACTGGGCTTAATGTGATTCGGTTTGTCACAGAAGAGAGCTATGACGTTTACTTAATTTCACGCACAGATTCTCAGGTTCACCTTCCATGAGTGACTGCTCTGCACACAAGACAGTGGAGAGAAGGCCCAGGAAAGGCCTGGGAGATGCCAGGCGCTCACGAACTGGTATCAGTCTGCTGGTTTTGGCTTAAAGGAAAACGGCCATAGAAGGAACTAAAAGGGCTCACTACATCTAATATCACAATGTTCTCAAGTTTACCTTAGCCAAAAATAAAAGCGGAAAAGCAGAACTACTCCAGGGTATGATTCCAGTGCTAATCTGAAACATGGGATATTTAGAAGACAAAGCTTATTGTGAGTGCAATTAACATACACATGAAACACTGGTTTCGCAAAACCCAGTCTTTGTGATTGCTTTTACAAAAAGTAAAATTCTCATGAGAATCGCATACATTAACTGATTTTCAAATGAAGGGACTGGTAAACTTCAGGGTATGTGATTTCTGCCACACACGAGGGGAGCAGTGAGAGAGAAGAGCTAGGATCAAGTGTGCTGAAGCTGTCCTAGGACTGAAATTCAGTTTCTGCCAAAACAAAACAAACACAGGAGTCTGTCAACTTCGATAGCAAGCTCTGCTTGAGAGTCAAGATGTTAAAGTTGCAGAGGGGCTTCTCCCTGCTATGGGCGCTTGTGATCCTTGCAAAAATAGCTCAGCATCATCAGAAACCAGAAACGAACACAAGCCTTCCAGACATGAAATCCAAGAGCAGAAGGGAGCAGAGGCCAACTTGCTCAGCAGAACTGTTCCCGGAGGAGAACAGCACAGAGAATGTCACAGGGAGGGCAGGGCAAGCAACAGCAGCTCCCGTCTCACCGCAAGCAGGGCCTGAGCCAGGGGCACAGTCTTCTCCAACCTGACAAAGAGGTGCGAGGAGCCACAGAGAAGTCAACTTAGGGTCCATTTTTAGGAAGGGGCAACAATGAGAAACAATCTGGTCTTACACGCCCCCTTCTCCACAGTAACAGCTGAGCTCGCATGTTCAGGATCTCAGTGGTTGTGTGTCTGTCACATTCCCCACCCCCCTCGTGCAGATGCTCTTCCTGCACCCAGGTGCCCGTCTCTGCGCTGCTCCTGAGGTCACACCTGTTGCCATGCAGTAGTGACCAGGAATTCACCTTTGTCCAGGAGAAATAAACGCAGAGTTCACACACTCCTGTACAGGTCTGCTGGCCAAGAATCTAATTACGCTGTCCGATTCCAGATATGCTGGCACCAAGCAGAACGTCAGATGTCCAGCATTTACAAATGGTATCAGTGGGTTCTCCTGGGACTCCCAGGCAGCTGCATGAGGAAGGGAGCTGTTGCCCAGTTTTCCCGAGCCAAAGCAACGCTGCGAGGCAAACACCACAGGCCACATTGCACTCGAGCACTGACTCTTGACAATTGCTCGTTCGTGTGTTGAAAGACAGTATTAAGAAGAGCTTGGGGTACAGGCGTCAGACAGGCCTGATGTCAGCCATGGGACAGCAGTGACTGCCCACAAGTCCCGTATCTAAGTCCTGACTCCCCATCTGGCATTCCTTCAGGATCAATGCCCACCTCACAGTGCTGCCATGAACGCTAAGTCGGCACGTACATACACAACCAAATTCATTTCAATTGTGCTTTCTACCCCAATTTAATACAACCAGGCACTATCATTGAGACTGAATAACCAATATTAGAACAGAAGGTCAGGCCAGGGATGGTGGTTGAGACGTGTAATACCAGCTCTTTGGGAAGCTGAGGTGGGTGGATCACTTGAGGTCAGGAGTTGGAGACCAGCCTTGCCAACATGGCAAAACCCCATCTCTACTAAAAATAAAAAATTATCCATGCATGGTGGCACACACCTGTAACCCCAGCTACTAGGGAGGCTGAGGCATAAGAATCACTTGAACCTGGGAGATGGAAGTTGCAGTGAACCAAGATCGTACTACTGTGCTCCACCCTTCCAGCCTGGGTGACAGAGCAAGATTCTGTCTAATAAAAAAAAAATAAAAATAAAAGGTCAAGATGAAAACTAATTGCCAAGGTCCACGTTCCATGTACTTAAAATATAAAATTCATTAGCTGGTACTTGATCAAGTTGTTGTTTTCTTCATTACAATCTTGTGTATCCTAACACGGCTCAAAATGTTTACATTTGAGCACACCTTGAGTGTGACTAACAACAAAATATAAAGTGCCTATATTTCATAAATGAGCAAGTTCCAGTAAGGCTGCATCCTGCTCTAGTTAATCCTTTGACAATGTAAAACTGAGCCATCCTGACAGCACTGACACATGGTACAAGAAGAATGACCTTCAGTTAAGTCCCTAGCTTTAGAGAACACATAGAGTTTATCACTAATTCACTAGCGATTAGCAAGAATTTAAAGGAAGAAAAAGTATCAGCACTGTAACTAGGAATAAATGCAAAAAACATGAGAAATTAGTCACGTTCAAATCACCCTTTCTGTGTGGTCATAACAGTTTGCACACCTGTTGAGTATACTTTATCATGCATAAGCTGTCACCAAGTTCTCTATGAAGGTGGTAAGAACGTCCCGAGTCACAGGGCCTCGTATATCGCATTTAAACCCTAAACAGCCAACACCACACACAGCACGCACTAAGACCTCTGAATGCTCAGAGGAATGCATGATGGGATGAAGGGCCCCAGCCCTGCCATCAGCCTGCTGCTTATTAAAACTATAAAAGCCCTGCTCTTCAAGGTGCTCAGATCTACCCAGTATAAGGTTTTGCTTTTAACAAGTTAAATAACTATATATACATTCTCTTAGTAGAAAGAATGTATAGGATAGCTAGTTGGCAACATTTTTAAAAAAAGTTTGTATGGAATGAGTTATCCCAGGGAGGCTGTTTGATACCTGCATTAAAAGGCAATTCATTATTCTACATCAAACCTTTACAGAAGGTTCACAGTAGGATCCCTGGAAATGGCTTTCCCCTAGTGAATTCTCAATCCTCAGATTTCAGTATTGATACACGTTTGTAAGCAGTCAGGAGAGGGGCGGCTCAGAGACTGAAAGCACACAGGTCAGGGCCTTCCTGTGTCCAACAGCCTCACCTGGGCCTCGCTTTCTGCACCGCCCAGGGCTGCTCATGAGATTGTGCCGAAACGAATCTGTGCACGCCAAACAGCTCTCAGCAGGCGCTCAACAGCCAGAAGCAGTTCCACCGCCGTCATACCCCTTCTATCCAAATAGAGAACACCTGATACAGAAGCAGGAGAAACAGGTCTTAAACGAGCTTGCAAAGTCAAAATCCACCCGATCTACCACTCCAAAACAAACATACACCACTGCCCAATATTGATGTGAGCCAAAAACACGGAAGTCCTGAGGGCCCACACTGACCACAGCCAGACACCACTCCTGCAAGAACCAAGCACGCACATAGAGATCACCCGTGATGACCCAGGAGAGTAGCTTTGAGCAGAGACAAACGAGAAGGAGAGGCACAGGGACTAGAGTGCTGGGTGTGCCCATCTTTGTGACCTCACTGAGATTGCTGACCTCTGGCCCTTGGTGTCCATCCTACAGAGGAGGTAGCCCCCAAATCCCTGCCTCCCTTCAGCATTGACTCTGAGGCTGCCCTGAAGTCTCCCCAGGGCTGAGACTGCTTCTAAATCGTGTTAACTCCATACCCACATAACTAAAAAACAAAAAACACAAGGTCAAGTATGCAGACAGGAAAAGAAAAATGTGAATCCTCCCCTATTCAACAGGCATTTAAAAAGTAACAGGAAAATTGTGATAGTCTTCAGACAACCACCAGATATCACATCCTGTTGAAATGTTTTAGCTAATCAGGAACATCTTTACCTAGCACCTGTGTTTTTAGGAAATCAGTTGATAGATTCCAAACACCCTCGGAACGTGCGAACTGACCCCACACTCAAGCGCATCACCTCTCCAGGGGAACAAACCCTGGACACCATTCAAATGGTGAGGGACAGGAACAAGGGTAGCTTTCCCTCAAATCCCTCAACACAAAACAAGCTCGACCCTGAGGAGCCCACTGGCCCCGAGTATTCCACAACTGGAGAATATTCAAACAAAAAACACTGCGAAAGACGATCCCCTAAAGAGAAACTCAGTTTCTAACTTCCTTTAGGGAAAAATATGAGGCCCAGAACTTTCCAGAAAATCACAAGTCTGGGAGGAAACCACTCACCTCTGGCACTTCCTAAACCTGCCTTCCCGCAGGTGCTCAGGGGTGTCCCTGGGCCAGCCCTGTCCACCCAGGAGAGCAGCAGGGCTGAGGCAGCCAGCACCTGGGCAGCTGGTGAAGCAACCCCAGGGTGAAACCGTCATCCCAGGCACCACTTCCCGGAGCCCCTCAGCAAGAAAAACACAGGCGGGACAGAACCGAGGGCTGACTCAAGGCGGGGGAGCCACAGACCGGCACAGTTCAGTCATCAGACACGCTCTGCTGTGGACAGAGCCCAGGGAGAGGCCAGCACAGAGATCCTTGTGCCAGCTCCATGGACCAGCGTCCTCCAGAGCTGCAAGCTTGTGATCACAGCTTCAGAATCTGGTTCCAGAATTTTCCGGAATCAAAGACTTACCAAACTGTAAAGCTGCCAGGACAGCAGGGCCCAGGAGCAGGCTCGGGGAGGACCAGGTAGAAACCCCACACACATAGCACACACGTGTGCATGCTTACTCCACACATGCCACCCCTTCACCCAATACTATACACGCGAACGCATGTATGCACTCCATACACACCCTCAAATACCCTCACCAAATGTGATGCATGTACACACTCCACACACACCCTCAAATATACACGACACACGCATCAACATGCTCACTCCACACACACCTGCTAAATATACTCACCACACACGCACAAACGTGACACACGTGCACACTCATTCCAGACATCACACCCCTAAGTACACAGGTGCACACACACCCCAGTCCAGAACCTGCAGACTCCACAAGCTTTGGTGTCTCCCACTGTTTCTCTCATCACATGAGATCCACACACAGGTGTCATTTAGTGACATCTAACACCCGGGGAGGCCCTTAAACAGAATTGCAGTCACAAGTCGGCTTCATTCAGGCATTCATCACCAGCCTCCTGAAGCCACCTCCTGTCTCCACGGGAAACGGGGGCCGAGACCGGAGACCCATGGGGAGTTGGGGCCGAGACCGGAGATGTCACTGGGCTTACAGATCCCCAAAGCTGGCAACCCAGCGAAATCAGGAGGACTCGGCCATGGCACGGGAGGAAGAGGGGTACTGGTTCAGGTATGCGGAACATGAGTCCTCGTTTCCATACAGTGCCACCTATGACAGGTGAAAACCAGTGGTTTGGAATTCCTGGGATAGACACTTCTGGAATTAAAAGGGAAGCTTTTTACTCCTCCCTTCTGAACACATGAAGTCCATGGTCCCCTCACATCTAACCCTGGGAATCAGAATCGGTGACTCCTTGTCCACCTGAGGACCACCCAAGAGGATCCACACACCTGCTGCAACAGCAGCACCACACCTGGTCCGCAGGGGAGAAAAGCAAATCCCACATTTTGACTAAAACTGGATTACCCCGACACTGGCAGCCTACAGTATGTATATCATCAAACCCACATGTCTACGTCACCTGCAAGAGGGACACAAGCCCTTAGTCCCGGGTTCTCAGGACGGCCTGTGAGGTGGATGCTGGCACCTTCATTTCCCAGTGGAGAGGAGAGAAGATCAGGGTCAGGGCTGGTGTATCAGGAGGTCAGGGTTCAAAAATCCCATCTGCCTCACAAAGACCCTTGCCGTTCAAGTGACTTGTCAGTCTTAAAATGTACCACAGTTACCAGCAATTCTGAGTGCTGTTCCTTGGGATGTCATAAGCAAACATTTTATTAGAAAGGTTTTGCCAAATCTGCTTTCAAAATCCTATGTTATAAAATGACTAATGAAAATTGGAGCTACGAAATAAAGCACATATTTAAATGAATCCCAAAAGGACTATCACGAAGGAAGTTTTAACTTGAAGTGAAAAATATCCTCTAAATGACATCAGCCAGAATTCTCTTAAATCATTACTGATCCCATATGCTTAATGAATTATACAGCATCATCTCGTATGAACTTAAAACCATTAGCTGAATGCACATTGTAGCACAACCAAAGTTCTGCTATAATAAGCAGCACAGGTGTCACTGGAGAGGATTTTAATTGGGACTACAATGTACACGATCATGGTAAGAGGTTTCATGCTGGCAGTTCTCCAAGGTGCAACACAGAGAAACACCACTAACCTCGCAGACACCTGCCGCTTTGTGATGAGATGACGACAGACGATGTGGACAGAATACTATAAATATTTGAAAAGGAAAAACAATGCAAGGACAGCATCTTATCAGTTACCCTTTTTCAGATTTAGCCTAAGCGTGCCATGTTTTATTGGAAAATAGACATTCCAGCAAATGCATTTCTGTAAGATTTTCTACCTCTTTTCACTGGGGAAAAAAGAAAAGGTAATTTGCCTCCAAGGGCTGGAGACAAAGCCAGGGCTGGGGTGCGCAGACAAGAGCGCTGAGCACCCTGGGAACTGCTACACCACGGGGCACGGCCGTGCACCCTGGACGCAGAAATCACACACAAGGCTAGCACAGGCCGACGCCAGCCCTCTCCAGAAGCAGGCCTATCCTTCCTCCTCCTCAGCCCCCTTTCTCCCCCAGCTCCCTCCAGGCCTCAGTGGCTGCTGACAGGGCAGAGGCCACAACTAGAGGAGGCTCTCAACTCAACCAGGGACGGGAGTCCCGGACGCTGGGGACTCCGCTGCTGCCCTCCGTGCCTGCCTCCCTCTGGTCCGCCCTTCTCAGGAGCCAGGCGTGGCCACTTTGACCCTCTTTCCCTTCTGCGACTCCTACAAAAAACAGTTCAGCGAGCCCAGGCTGCCTCACACTCCAGGGATGCCCGGCACAGGCCACATGTCCTTATCCAAGCTCCTGGGGCCAGAAGGGTCTTGCAGTATTTCACTTTCTGGTTGGGCATCCCCAGCCTGAAATCCAAAGTGCTCCCAAGAGCATTTCCTTCGAGTGTCTTGAGAGAGCTCGGAATGTTTCAGGTTTTGGAGCATTTTGGAGTAGGGACGCTCAGCCTTAATTTGAACTTCTTCAAGGAAGCCACACACTGAAGCCCCCAATGTCCGCCCCCACACAATCCCAGCATACCCTCTGAAATCCTCAGCAACAGATTTTCTTTCTTCAGAAATAACCACAAGTCCCATAAACTCACATGCAACCACAGAAGGGGGTTGTGGACAGCTGCAGACTGGATGAAATTTAACTGTCACGTTTTTACCTGGGTAAAGTCAGTCTTCAAAACGCACCTGTTTTACTGAGTTGCACTTTAAGGTGAACACACATGAATCATTTCAGGGAAACAAAAATATCACTTTGGGCTGTGTGTGGTTTCTTGACTCCCGTGAATAACTCAGCGTTCACCCTCACTTCTCGATAAGGGAGAAGATGCAAAGAAATTTGCTGAAACAAACACATGAAAACAAGTTTAAGAAGGGTTTGAAAGGTTCCTCCTGTCCCCCTAGAGGGGAGAGGACGACACCTGGAAGGCTCACAGGGGACAGGAACACAGCCTCCTTGGTGTGCCACGGACCCCGCCTCGCCAAGGGGAGAAGGGATGATGCCTGGAAGGCTCAAGGGGGTGGGGGCAGGAGCACAGCCTCCTCAGTGTGACAAGGACACCGCCTCACCGAGGGGAGGGAAGGATACCTGGAAGGCTCACGGGGGTGGGAACACAGCCTCCTCTGTGCTTTCTACACTCAGCAGCTTTAGAAATTCCCGTAGAAGCAGAACGCGCGAAACCGGGACCGGAACACCCCAAAGAAAGGGGACGAGTGGTCAAAAAAAAGCATTTGATCATTAGCAAGGAGCATCGACATGAAGCCGTTTCAAAGACCGTATGAGAAGTCACTCACAGGCGTTTCAGAAAGTAAGGGTAGCACAAGATTGCTCGATGAGCTCAAACAGGCTAGTGTCCCTCAGCCATGAAGTACCTCAGATGAGCCTCAGTGAGAAGCCACTCGCATCTCTGCCAGAGAAAGGCCTACAAGCTGATACGTGACCTCAGGAAACCCAGGCTTCAGCCCGTGGAAAACAGTGAGTCTGACACGTACATCCCTCCAGATGGTTAAAGACTCCAGGAGCTCATCAGACAACCTCGAAGGGCTGTGTCTGTCCAGCCCCTTTCCAAGTTCTGGACGATTTTTCTTAATGTACTGTAAGCAGCATGTTCCAATAGAGACATAAATAACTGGCTCTGGGTCCTCAATTTTGAAATTAGAAACATGCTTGGCCAGGCACGGTGGCTTATGCCTGTGATCTCAGTACTTTGGGAGGCTGAGGCAGCTGGACTGCTTAAGTCCAGGAGTTTGAGGGCAGCCTAGGCAACATTGCAAAACTCCATCTCTACAAAAAATACAAAAATAAGCCAGGCATGGGGACATGTGTCACCTGTGGTCCTAGCTACTCGGGAGGCTGAGGCAGGAGGATTGCTTGAGCCTGGGAGGTCGAGGCTGTAAATAAAGCCTTTCTCACACCACTGCCTGGGCAACAAAAGTGAGACCCTGTCTCAAAAAAAACCAAAGAGAAAAAGAAGAATTATATACCTGACTAGGCCAAAATAAAAGAGGCCTGGTGGGACCACCTGAAACACAGCTGCAAATTCTGGCAGGGCCTCCCCCCGACATGATTTGTGTTGGGCGTGGGACAGCTCTGAAGGATATTACCCCAGGCACCTTCCAAGACTAGACCTTACAGTACAACTTGCTCTTGCTGGACAGAACACTGGCCTTGGAGCCTGGGACACCCTGGGGTGGTGCCACCATCCCAAAGCCACCATGGCACAAGGAGACCCTAGCATCATGAAGCCTGAGACGTCCGTCGGAGCAGTGCCACCGACCTGAGGCTGCCATGGCAGGGGAGCCTGGACATCATGAAGCCTGGGACATCCTGGGGGCAGTGCCACCAACCCGACACCACTGTGACACATGGGGGCCCTGGTGCCACTGAGAGGCTGCCCAGTAGGTCCAAGCCCAGGCCAGGAGTGAAGAGGCTCCACATCCTTTCCATCTCTCCAGCTGAGGCCACAGACGTCTCGGAGTAGAAGTGCATCACCCATCAATGTCCATGGGTAAGTTTTGGGCCACAGAATCTGGAAGCATAAAAGATAGTTGTGGGCTGGTTGGTTGCTGGCTCGGACCAGGGCTCAGGCTCCTGCGTATGACCTGTCCTCTTTCCACACAAAACCTGGCTCCCACCAAGCAGCGTCTAAGTCCTGGAGGACCTGCTACACACAAGTGCAGTTACAAAGTAGAGAAACGGGGACGCCTGGAGGGGGCCGGGCTGTGCTCCAATGGCACCAGGGTTTCTCAGGAAGACCCCGGGCATTACAGGGTCCAGGGCACGGGCTTCCTGGGATCCAGGACACAGAACAAGAGCCAATCCCCTGGTCCTGCTGAACGTGAATCAGCTAAGGACCACTTCCCTGGGAAGGCTGAGCACCGCCCCACAACACATACCAAGGTAATAACAAGCCTGGTACTAGCAGGAGGCTGGTGATGAAGACATGAGGAACAGATGAGCACGAGGGATCCTGACACATCAGCCCTGGCACTGAGCGAGGGGTGGCAGCACGGCCTGTGCACCTGCAGATGCAGAGGGATGTGAGGGTGGCGCAGGCCGGGCTTGGAGACTGACTCAGTCGCCTCTGCTTGCACTTCCGTTCCTCAGGGTGGGGAGGTGAGGCACAGGCAGCATTAGCGGTCACCTTGCCCCGGGGCTGCTTATTTTTTTCTGCTCGCTTTACGTGGACAGGCATAGCTATAATAATGGTTCCGTGATTATTTCACTGCCTACATAAAGGGCTTTCAGAATTCACTTCCATCCTTAGGAAAGGAGGCCAACACCAGGCTGTCTCCCTTAAGATGCCATGTCTTATATCGGGAAAAAAAATCAGAGTGAAATCAAATAAAGGCCATAAAATACATCCGTTTCAACATTAAAATTTAATAGTACGTTTTAAATTGAAGAAGAGATAAGTCACATTTCCAAACCTCTGAAAGCACGGTTACTGGGAGGGAGTGATTTGTAACACACAAAGGCAGCTCTGTCAGAAGGGCCCAGGCTGGACCAGGGCTCAAACGTCAGTGCAAGGAGAAAGTCTGAACAAACGCTCCCCCTGCCCTGCAGCTGTCCTCTTCCAAAACACACTGGTTATCTGTCAGTTTAGAACAAGGCCTGGGAGGGTCACCTAGCAACCAAGCTCCTCACCCACACAACCGCACCATGCTGAGCTGAGCAGGACACACAAACACCACTAATTCTCCCCAAAAAGTAGACGGAAGGCAGCAGACTGCCACACCAGGCGTCCTGCAGGTGAGAAGACTGAGGGGAACCAGAGGTACATTTAATCTTGCTTGCATGGTGGAGGGAGGGGAATAATGCAGCTCTCACTTGAGTGTTGCACAATTCTTTCTGGCACTGAGCGGCAGAAAAAAAATAATTATAGATGCTTCCTCAGAGAAATGTTTCTGAAGAACTGCACACAAGTTACATTCAGGAAACAGCATTTGAATGCCTCAAGAGCTTTTATAATAATTTCAGAGTAATTCTATAAAACCAGGAATCACAGTCTCACCCAGCTCCAGGATCACGGCCCAGGGGACGTGGGCACACACATCCTGAAGCTCCAATGCTCAACTAAATTGGGGCAAGTGAAAATGATCCTGGGTATAATTTACACGGACACAGGAAGGTGGCTGAGCCCAAAACCCCTAAACCAGGAAGACCGTCGTCCTGCAGGGGCCTCACCTCTGTCCTTTCCCAGCCTCTGGGAACCACCACTCTGCTCTCTACTGCCACAAACGCCGCTCCAAGGTACAACCAGGAAGATCATCATTCAAAAACTGAGGAACGTGGCAGAACAAAGCTGTCAGGAGATTTTCATCACCAACAACACTAGTTACATGACCCAAAGATGATGAAAACCCCAGACCCCTTCAAGACTGAATGTGAACTATACTTAAATGCATTTATTCACCGTATTGGGGGGTTATTCCTTTGTTTTGCTGCAAGTCTATCCAACTGCTGTACAAGGAAAAGGTAATTTGTTAACGAAGCTTCTTGGAGTGTCTCAACGGGCCTCAAAGACAGGCAGGATAAAAGGCAGGACTTCCCGGCAGAAACGCTCATCTGAGGGCAGGCGGAGTTCTTGAGCACCAACCAAGGCAAAATAAGGTCGAAGACCACACCACACACTTTCCTCAATCACGTCTTCATTCCACGTTTCCTTCTATTTCTCTCGACTTCTCTGGGAGAGAGAATTAAATTGTGCTGAGCCTCTGAAAGAAAATGGAAACACACACCCGGGAAGGCCCTGCAGATGCTGAGAACGGGTGCAGCCATCACAGTCCGAATGTCTTTTCAGGACCATCTGACCTGGCTGGGATCCAAGTATCCAAGTGCAAGAATGTACGTCGCACCTGTAAAGCCAGGATTACAGCCACTGAACGGCAACCGAATCTGGGGTTGCAGCTGCCTGCGGCTTGGGTCCCGCCAGGAAAGTGGCACCAGGGCCCCTCAGGACAGCAGCGGAGGCCCCAGGAGACAAGTCCAGGTGCAGAGACTCGGGGACCCAAAGCTTGCTCCAGGGCCAGGAGGGGCTGCTGCGCTGACAGCCACGAGGCAGGCAGCCTTCAAGCTCCTCCAGCTGCCGTCCTGCAGGCAGGGATGACAGTGCCCAGACCACCCCGTGGGCTCCCCCAGCCTGCCAGGCTGGTACTCTCACTCCAGCCACTGAGAAGAGTCCCCATGTTCCAAGCGAGGTTTAAACAATGCCCCAGGCCTCGGGGCACGTATACCCCCCTGCAGGGCCACTCCTACCCAACACCGATGGCTATTCCCACACACCCCCAACTCATAGCACAACTTAAAAATGAAAGTCGGAAGATACAGCCAGGAAACCAATGCTCAAGAAGCAACGCCAGGGTGACTCTTCCTAGAGCTATTGCTACTTAACATCTTTAAAATCATTTCCAGGGTGACTTCCTAGAGCTATTGCTGTTGAAAATCTTTAAAATTCTTCATTTTAAAATTAGCTTTTATTATTATTACACTGTCTTCCCTATTCTACCAAGACTCTAGAAAACAAAACCATTACAAATTCCAATTCGATCTAATAGCAAGTTAGAAATACACACGTTTCCTCAAAGGATTCTAGGTGTTTCCATGGCGATATCCTTTCCATGCCCCATGCTGTTGCCGGCAACAGGGGAGGCTTTTCCAACCCAGGGGCCCTGAGACACACCCCTAACGAATCGTCTGCAAGCTCCTTCTTCCATAAAAACAGTATTGAAAATGAGCTTATTCCAACCCAATCCGGGTACCTTGAGACATGCTTGCCCTAACGAATCGTCTGCAAACTCCATCTTCCTTAAAAACAGTACCGAAAATGAGCATATTGCCACTTTTTAAAAATTACTGTAAAGTGGACAGTGTTCAGTTCTGTGAATTTCGGCACAAATATTCCCATAATCACCATCATCACACAAGCAGAACAGTCCCGCAGCCCCAAACCCACTCACGAGGCCTCATAAGCACACCCGCCCATTCCCAGCAACCACCGTCTGCGTCTTCTCCATTCCTACGGGTCTGTCTATTGCGAGTGTTGTCGGAGGGGCAGGTCACAGCATAGCAGGCTCAGCCTGTCTCTTTCCTGGGCATCGTGCCTGGAGGTGCACCCAGGGTGTCCTGTGATCAGCAGCCCGGCCTTGGGGCTGCTGCGTGTTTATTATTCCACGTATGGCTGCGGCACATTGTAACCTGTTTTGGTCAGCTATAGACAGTGCTATTAACATCTGGGCACAGTTTTTCTTGAATATCAGCTTCTGTGTCTCTAGGGTAAATACCCAGGAGTGGGGTCACTGGGCCCCAAATTTGTGTGAGTTCAGTTTTGTAAGAAACCGCAGAGCTGTCTGCACCGTGCTGAACCCCAGCATCGCACAGGAGTCCTGGCTGCCTGTCCTCACCAGCACCTGGGGCTGTCGGAAGACCTTACTTCAGTCGCTCCAGCAGGGGTGTGAACAAATTCACTGCGGCTTCGATGCACATCTCAGTACAACCAGACACACTGAAGGTCATTTCAGATGCTTTTGGGCCATCCTCCCATCCTTCTCAGCGAAGCATCTGTTCAGGTCTCTGTCCACTTTTAAGTCAGGTGGTTTTCTGTCATGAGCCATGAGTCCTGTGCATTCTGGATACAAGTCCTTTGCCAGCTGCATGGTTCGTAGACATCTTCTCCCCATCTATAGAAAATGTGTCTCTTCAATTCCCTAGGGATATCTTTTACATTAAAAGTTTAATTTTGATGAGTCTTTCCTACTTGTTTTCTTCCTTATGGATCATGGTATCATGGCTAAGAACTCTAACCCTAGGTCAAGTCCCTAGGTCTCCACAATTTCCGTTTCTTCTACAGGTTTTGTAGTTTGGCATTTTACATTCAAGTCTATGGTCCACCTTAATTTTCATACAGGAATTTCTCCTTGTTTTCACTCTTTTGCATACAGTTGTCCCATAATTTCAGCACTGTTGAAAAGACTCAAATTCCATTGAACTGCTTTTGAGTCTTTGGGTCTGTTCTGGACTCCACTCTGTCAGCTGACCCGTATGTCCATCCTGAGCATAATTTACGACTTTAGTGGCTGTTTCTTTGTGAAAAAAGTAATTCTGTCTGGAAGCAAAAACCACACTAGAAATGCTCTAATATTATTCTTCCTCTTGTCAGGAGAGCAAAGCCACCACCCTAAGAGGTGAGGCCTCAACAGCTCCCAGGCAAAACCTTAACACAAAATGGGGAAGGCAATTCATTTCAAGACAGTTACCAAGGACCACAACGTGAGACCAGCATAGTCATGACAACTGCAATAATTTCACAACAGAATGAAATTCATAAAGAACTGCTGAGAAACGTGTGATAAGTTACATAAACCACTGTACCTTAAATACTGACTGTTGACTAGAAGAACAGTAATAGCTTCACGGTACAGTTCAAACAGGAGAAAGGTAAGTAGGGGTGGTTTCCACACCACACAGGGCCTGCAGGAAACGGACACTCTTCCTCTAAATGGGAGATCCCGGGAGTGATGTGATAAACCACGGTGAGAGGCACAAAACTGTGCAAGCTGGAGTCACGGCCTGGGCCCCACCACAGAGCCTGTGTCCATGAACGACGAGGCTCAGATATCAGGCCGGGGCAACTGAGGCAGTTATCAGGGGACATGAAAACGAGCGCACAGTGCAAGGCAAAGGTCTCCTAGGTTTTCAAGGAGGAAAACCTACACCCTAGCCCCTTGCGGAAACCCCCGGCTGCTGGAGCAGACGCCTACCGCCCGGGGTGTGCAGCCTCTCCCGACCCATGTTCTGGGCTCAGCACCTGTGTCTCAGCCCTGGCACTGCTTACCACACCCACAGGTGTGCCAGGAGGGGCAGGTCCTAAGGTCTCCATTGCACCAAAGCCTGCAAGGTGAAGGGGCGGCTCCCTCCAGCAGGAGTCCAGAAGCAGTGACTGCACCAGTGCCACGGCGTGAGAATTCTCCCCTTGGTCTCTGAGCCTCCAGTCTGTTGCCCGCCAGGGTCTTCTGCCAACGGCGAGGCCCAAGCTGGGTGACACATTTGGGTCCTGACCATTTCCCTTGTCAAGATCAATACTGCAAACACACACCCAATTCATCCTGTCACTAAAAACAAAATAATCTGCCATTTACATCACAGATGATGCAGTCAGGTTTCCATTACTGGGTTTTCTTTATTTTGTTTTTTGAGATGGATTTTCTGCTCTGTCACCCAGGGTGGAGTGCAGTGGCGTGATCTCGGCTCACTGCAACCTCTGCCTCCCGGGTACAAGTGATTCTCCTGCCTCAGCCTCCCAAGTAGCTGGGATTACAGGTGCCCATCACCATGCCTGGATACTTTTCATATTTTCAGTACAGACGGGGTTTCACCACGTTGGCCAGGCTTGTCTCGAACTCCTAACCTCAGGTGATCCACCTGCCTTGTCCTCTCAAAGTGCTGGGATTAAAGGCGTGAGCCACTGCGCCCTGCCATTACTGGTGTAATTTCTAAGCCACTCTCTCACACCCATTCCCATTTTTTAAAAAACACCAGCTTTATGGCTATATTTTTTTCCAAGAGAACCAGTTACCCATTTGAAGTACAAATAAGACACCATGTTTAAAAACCAAAAATGCCAATTTGCACAGAAGTTTCCAAATACCCAGTCGATTTGAGCCTTGAGAGTAACATCAAGCTGTTGGCTGAATACAACTCCCCTTTTCATCTGTTTGCCTGTGAGTTAGACACAAGGACTAAGCCATGAGCTAGAGACATAAAGGTAGGAACCACGAAGGCAGCCGAGACTCCAAATAAAACTTGAGGGACCAACACAAAGGCACCACACCCTGCACGCCCTCCTCTTCTTCCTTTTCAGAACTTCTAGAGGATGAAACAGGGACCTCCTCAGCCGTCCCATGGTGCAAGTGGCCAGGAAATCACATTCCACAAACAAATTCTCCATGTGCTTTACATCCTCTGTCTCTGAAGAACTATGCGAGACAAACAGTCGCTAGAAAACCGTATTCAAGTGTCATTTCACATTTCAAGCAAAGAAAACAGTGGTGGGGCATGAGGGAAAAACAGCCACGTGTTCTGGGGTATTAAATAAGGTTTTTTCTGTTATAACCATATAATTATACATTCTCAGATTTCTGTATAATTGATATGCTTCCTAATTAGCAGACATAGTAACAAAAAGGGAATTCCAAGTGTAAGATCAGAGGACCCATTCACATGCCTTCAGGTTCTGCTACTGTGTTTCAACTTAAGAAAATGCTTCTGTGTATTGGTAACAAGGCGTGAAAGTCTGTGTGAGAGTCTGCGTGGCTGTAATTGGGGTTCGTGTTGGCTCCGTAGCAGAGAATGTTACACTGTTACATTATCTTCTACAAAAAATCCTGAAAAAATGAAGGCTGAATAGACATACACACCCTCCCAAAATAATCCAAATATCCATCGATATGAAAACAGATGAATTACGGTTTCCATCATGGAATATTCCTCAGCAGTGAAAACAAACTATAGCCACAGGTGCCAACCAGGATAAAGAAAAACTTTTAAACACGCTTAAAGTGAACTGACTAGGCGGAATTCCTCCATTACAGGCATCGGCTCCAAAAGGGTACTGTTCTGAATCCTGTGATGTAGAATGATAGTTAGCAACCGTGTTTAGAGGCACATCTAGAAAAAGGCAAAATAATGACTACAGAATTTTAAATTCTTTGTAAATTATAACTATTACTATAAAAATTCTAAAAACGTGAACATTTTGCCAACTGTTCCTTTGACAAACTTCAAAATGCCCTGGCATTGCTCGTCACACCCACAGGTGTGCCAAAATAAATGAAAATATAGCCCAAGTTAGTAGAATCGAAACCTGAAGATGTCTGAGCCGTCCCTGCCTTGCTATCTACACATTGTGTAGAAATCTAAGAGCATGTAGTGACACTGCAATGCAAGGCTCAAACCAACTGGGTATTTGGAAACTTCTGTGCAAATTGGCATTTTTGGCTTTTAAACACGGTGTCGTTTGTACTTCAAACAGGTAACTGTTTGGTTCCCTTGGAAAAAATACAGCCATAAACCTGGTTTAAAAAAAAAAAAAAATCCGGGAATGGGTATGAGAGAGAGTAGCTTAGAAATTTTACCAGTAATGGCAGGGAGCAGTGGCTCATGCCTGTAATCCCAGCACTTTGAGAGGCAGGTCCCACAGGGCCTTTGAGGGCACCGGTTTCCTCTGCTGCCTTCCTGCTGGACCGACCCCAGGACATTCACTGAGTTTACACCCCTGCATCATTCAACATCCCCCCAAGGTGGTCTCATCGTCATCTGGGGCTCAGCTCTGCCCCAATTTCCTAAATCTCTGCCTTCAGAGCCTGAAAACACCCACACCCAGGGTACCCCTAAATCCACGTTTACCCCAGAGAGTCCTGATTTTATCGGTTTTCCCAGCATCGCCCTAGTGATAATTTATCCCATAAATTCCAACTGTCTTCACACCTCACCCCGCTGTCTCCCAGCAGACCCCACTCAGATGCACCTGTCCCGGACCCCACACCCAGGTCTGTGCATGCTGCCCTGCTCTGCCCATGTGGGGACCACCTCTCTTTCTTGAGGAATCAGCTGGCGATCATCTCCTTGTGAAAAGCTGCCCTGACTTCCAACCCTCTCCAGCAAAGGCAGAAGCCGTCCTCGGTACTTCCTCTGAAACTCAGACCAAGCATGAAGGTGGCAAAGATGCTAGCTGTGCCTGGGATGCCATGGGCAGGGTCCCCAGATGCTCTGCACATTGTCCGGGGCACCGCCTGAACACAACAAGTGCTGAAGAAATCAAACTGATGTGCGCTGACCTCTGATAGGGCCTCCTTCACCATCCACATCTGTCTCCCCTCTGGAGAGTAAAATCCACAAGACAGGGAAGGCTTGTCTCACTCATCTTCAAACTCCCAGGGTCACCCTGGTAGGTAAAGGGGACTCAAATGTCTTCTGAAGGAAGCAGCTGGTTAGCTGCCGAGTTAAACGGTCTCTGAAATTTAGAGCTCTGTGTAGGAGTCCAACACACTTTATTATGAATGACTCCAACCACGGCAGAACTGGCTGTGGAACAAGTGCTAACCAATTCAGGGTTTGTTCACTGTTTCTCAGTTCAGTATCACCACTCACTCTAACAGAGCAGCCGTGCACAAATCCTCAGATGTCTACACAGAGTGGGACGATGTCGCCGAGTCACGTGAAAGTCCCATTGCAGACTGGGAGACACCGATCCGACAGGGACCCAGGGAGAGCGCAGACCTCGTGTTAAATCAGCTCCGTGTAAACAGCACTCCCTACCACGCCCTTTCCTATCTGCACAGCTTCTATAAATTCAACTCTCGCACCTGGCACCTAAGAATACTGCACACCCCCCACGTGAAACCCCCACTTACCTCCCAAAATGAGCTGGCATGGCCGAGTACAAATGTTTTACAACATAAGGGAACTGGAGGGCATGTGGGCTTTCTCGAGTCCCTGCTGCCTCCTGATGGAAAGGCCCAATGCTTCACACCCCTAGTGAAGGGCAGGTCCCTTCAGCCCCCTCAGCCTCAAGAAAGCCCATATTTCCTTTCTCGAGACCACACACAACCGAGTCACAAAGCAGGGCAGAACCTCGACTCTCTGGGTTCAGGTCATGTCAAGTTTATGACCTGCTGCTGTGGACACTGCAGGAAATGATGAGCCTGATCCTGGCTTTGACCTCGAGCTAATCAGCATTAACTAATTTCACTTTCCAGGACCAACGTCAAAGACCTGCAAAGCCAGAGAAGGGAGAGGAGATGGAACACGCCCTCACCCCAGACCTGCTGCAAGCACACGCTTCTCAGATGCATCCCAACGTGCACAGCGTGTCCGATGCCCGTTCACATTCACCGACCCGCAGGTCTTCTACATGGCCATCAGCCTCCTGGGCACTCTGGGGACAAGAGGTAAAATGGCAAGTCCCCCCTGCTGCAAAGGCGAGGTACAGGGACCCAGCGGAATCAAACTGACCGTTTTCTGACAGTCTCAAAACAGAAGGAAAATACTGCACAGCCAATGTCCCCTCAACACAGGTTTATTTACCTGTGACTCACAGGCCATAACAGAAAACTTCAGGTTCTTATTGATTCCTTATTTTCCCCATCCAGGAAGCCTTTGTTTTTAATATCATATGAACTTGCCATTTTGTAGGCCAAAAACAGCAAATATTGGCAGTTTCCTATGGTTCAATCGAATAAAATATGATCACGACCTTTTCTGAAACCGTGAAGAAAAGGTGGATCTCTCAATATGTTTCCAGACTGTGGCTTTGTTCCTGAAGCACTAGCTCTTTTCACTCAGGATTTTAGACAATGAAGAGTGAACAGCAATATCCCACCAAGAAAACTAAAAATGAAATGATTTTGCATCCACCATGGAGCCTTTTTAGGACAAGGCAGGACACAAACTTTTAAAAAGCTGCAGTTGTACCTCTATATACACAGGGACACAGATTCCAGAACACTCCCCCAGTTTACGCAAATCTATGTGTCCACGGGACCTGCGGCCACCCTGCAGAACTGCAAGTAGGAAACAATCGGCCCTCCACAAAGCCAGCTTTTTCAATGAGTGTTTGGTTGGGGAAAAAAATTAATGTAAGTGATCCTTCGAAGCTCAAAACCCATGTCGTTCAGGGTCAGTTGCATTTACTACCTGTGTCATATGTGAGGCCTGAAAGCCATCATTCTCGATACCTTAACGTGACAGTAAACAAACTAACTGTTCTGATTAGAAAGAGGAGGAAAAAGCTTATTTTTAAGCTGACAGAGTGGACGCTGCTACAGTGAACGGAGAACAGATGTAAGTCAGCACTGAGGCTGGGGTGACTGACTGTACTCAGACCCAGCAGGGCCTGTGCCTCCGTCTCCCTCTGCTGAAAGGGATAATCCCTTCTCCCCCATGATTAAAGGACCTTTTTTAAAGAGTCACACAAGAAGTGCTACGAAAAGCTGAAAGGTCACAGATAACATTTTAAAAAATAAACATTAACGTAAGCACTTAACAAGCCCATTGTGATAAAACAAACAAAAAAAAGGTATTAAGTTGCTGGGTGTGGTGGCTCATGGCTATAATCCCAGCACTTTGGGTGGCTGAGGTAGGTGCATCACCTGGGATCAAGAGTTTAAGATGAGCCTGGACAACATGGTGAAACCCCGTCTCTAACGAACATACAAAAATTAGCCAGGCATGGTGGCCGATGCCTGTAATCCCAGCTACATGGGAGGCTGAGGGAGGAGAATCACTTGAACCCGGGAGGGAGAGGTTGCAATGAGCCAAGATTGTGCCATTGCACTTCAGCCTGGGCGATGAGTGTGAAACTCCATCTCAAAAAGAAAAGTATAAAGTCTTCCTTCCAATGAACCTATCATTCAGCCACCGAGATATCCTATAGATACTTATTCAGCCATAAGTTACACACCACAGGAGACATAGGCAAACAGGACACAGTTCCTCCCTGAAAGAAGGTTGCACTCCAACAGAAGGCAGGCATACACTCCGAATGGAATCGGCATAGGGAACAGATGCTGCTGGAGGTGGAACTGGCTTCACAGAGCACCCGCTCAAGTGTCTGAGAAATAAGGAGCCATTGGTGGCATCACCTTCTACACCTGAGCTGGGGCAGTGGGGAGCCTGTCATCACCAACACCACCCGGGACAAAGATCCCCAGAACCACACAACGAGCTTACAAACTCACCGAGGCGATGACCGAGCAACGTGCGTGGGGTGATGTGAACACGCAGACGTGAGGGCCACGTGCGGCGTTGGTTTTGTGCATCGACACGAGCGTGCCCCGGGGTGCCCAGATGGCTGGTTCTGCATGATTTCTGTGTGAGATGCATGTTTGCCTCTGGACTGATTGGAGACCCATCCTCACTGGTGGGGGGGGGAACCACCCTGTCCACCCAGTGCTCAAGTAAAACAGCAAGGCGGGAAGACTGGGTTCACTCCACCTGTCTGGTTGTGAGCCAGTGACATCCGCCTTCTGCCGCCCGTGCTCCTGGGTCTCAGCTCCTCAGACCCGGGTGGGATCTGCACCCTCCGCTTCTCAAGTCTTCCATCCACACCCTTCCCAGGACTCTAGCTTGCAGGCTATGGGGCCTGGGGCTTCTTGGACTCCGTAGCCCCTGCAGCAAGCCTCCCCCTGGAGACACACGCACACCTGGCTGGCTCTGTCTCTCTGGAGAGCCCTGACTAAAAGCTGTCCCTAGAAGTGGTCTTCAGTTTCTTTCTAACCCTAAGATCCCAGCGCCCCTCCTACAATTCTAGGTGGAAAGGTGAATGGAGACCAATGGACAGAGGTGTGTGCCAAGGACATGCCAGGCAGCGGTGCTGGGCAGGAAGGCACTAACGCTCTCACTAAGCAAAGAATCAATGTTGCTTGCCACAAAAATGAGAACAGTCAAGATTTCTTCAAACAGAAACGAGTTTGTTTCATGATTTGCTCTTAATACATAAGAAACCATAAAAGTAGGCCTCTTAACAATTACATAAGTCTTTAGAGGCCCTTGAACTGCTTCTGTCCCTTTGTGTTTTTATACAAAATAAGCCTGAGGTTAAAGAGAATAACGTCACTGGCCACAGCTGGGGCCATGCAAGGACACAGCTTATACTCATGAGGTCCCTGGGTGCCCCAAGTCCTTTCCTTACTATTTATGGAAATATGGGAGAAACCAGGAGATCTGAGCATGGACCTGGCCCTGCCCCCAGGGGCCGAGGAAAGCACTCGTCTGTCCAGTCTTCCCTCCACCCTGCGGTTCCCTCCTACCCGGACTCTTGGTCTGACGTGGCTCATGCACTCAGCAGTGCCACCATTGAATGTTTAGCTTCCCATCAGGAGGACCTCCTCTGGCCTCCTCTGACCACCCCTGGACCTGCAGTCAGCACCAGTCTGCAGGACAGACATGGACAAGGCTGATGGATCATGGCCTCCAATAAGGAAGGTGCCAGGCAAGGAGTTGGAGATGCCGGAGATGGAGCAGCCCTCACCCGGGGAGGTGAAGGCTGGCACTGGCCACCACTGAGGGCCTCCCTTCCCACCCTGAGGGCAGCTCACCCGGGGAGGTGAAGGCTGGCACTAGCCACCACTGAGGGCCTCGAGGGCCCTTCCCACCCCGAAGGCAGCTGCAATCACATTTCACATCACACCAAGAGACCCCTGTATTGAGCACAAACCTCGCCAACCTTCGAATCAATAAGGAATCACAACCCAGACATTCCCTCAATCCAAATGGCCAGCCCACAAAACAGACAAGAAATTATCATACACATTTCCCGTGGGAAAGTCAGTCAGTCCCTAGGGCCTCCCACTAGCAGTGGGGGAGCATCATGAGGAGATGTCCCAGCCCGGCTCCTCCCCCTAAAGCTCCTTTTCCCTCTGCCCCCACCCCTCCTCACCCCCTCCCAGCTTCAGAGACTCCTTCCTCAAATTCTTTCCCCTTGATCAAGTCATTCATTCCCCAAATACAAAGCAATTAAAGGCATGGGGGCTCAAGAGAAAATCCACACCGTGGCTCATGTTTTAGATTCTCGTAAGTTTGAGAACAACCAAGCAAGAATCTTTGGCATCTGAATGTGGTCTGAAGGCATCTGAGCACAATGCCTGGCACTGACCCAGAGTGGATCATGGGTGTCTCGGACATCCTTGTAACTCTGCACCAATTATTTTGAAACATCAGTAGCAGAATAGAACCATGTGAATAGCTACTTCTCTGTTAAAAAGTAGGAAAAGACTCCAAGCTGCCCTCAAGGAACATCCTTCCCACGAGGAGTTTCTGCATTGAGCCTTTCAGGCACAAGCATGGCCCCCGGGCCCAACTCCCTCATCCCTGCGTCATAAAGCAGCAAAGATGGTGGGGAATAAAGCAAGTGAAGGAGTCAGTCCCGCACAAAACGGGCTCCAGAAGCCACAGCCACTCTCCCAGTGTAGGAACCAACTTCAGAGACCTGGAAACCCCAGCGTTCCCAGGGAGGAGGGCAGAACAATGCCATTTCCCCCTAGTTTAGGGAGACAGCACCCCGTGTCCTCTAGCCTCAATAGAAGAGACTTCACATAAATGGTTAGAATGAATGCACCACACACAGAAAGTGGGCTAAGGGCTAAGACACCCGTTTAAATGCCCGGCAAAAACACATTAAAAGAACACAGAGATAAGAGAGGTTCTCCTGTTATCCATGAAATATTCAGAAACAAATCCAGCAAGCAATCTCTTTGCAATCAAAAGACCAATTCAGAGGTGCAGATTAAAAATCGAGATGCATCTGAACCCCTAATACACCAAGAACCAAGTTCCATGGAAGTGTAATCACGTCACCACCTCCCAGCTGAAGGAAGCATCACTGGCCACTGACCAGCTGTTCTCTTGTGGGTCAGTGAACAAAAGGCAATGCTGTCCAGGACAACGATGAGATATTAATTTGAAAAGGGCAAAATCGCAGGGGCTGGAGGGACCTTCCAGGTAACCCAGCCCCCTCAGTGGACAGAGGACCCCCATGGGGCCACAGAACCCAGAGCTCCAGTGTGTTCAGGGCAAGCACTCAACTACAACCCTGATGTCCAAATGCCTGCCCTTCTGCGTCTCTGCCCCATTAACAGGGAATCCGTGAATGCTAAGGAAATGTAATGCATTTCACAATACATTTAGACTTTTAGCAAATTAAACAGTGAGAAACTTTGGGAATTAACCAAAATACAGTTCACTGAATGCCCAAACTCAAAGCTAGTCTCCAAGAGGTGATAAGCTGTGTGTGGTGGTTAATGTCTGTAAATCCCAGCTATTGGGGAGGCTGAGGCAGGAGAATCACTCGAGCCTGGAAGGTTGGGGTTGCAGTGAGCTGTCATTGCACTACTGCACCCAGCCTGGGAAACACAGTGAGACTGTCCAAAAAAACAAAGAAAAAAAAAAAAAATTAAAGGAGTTCAAATGAATTCGGCCATACACCCTTTTAAATTTTCATTTGGGTACATGGAGTGATCTAGTTCTTTTTTCCCTTGCAATACATGAATAATCTAACAAATAATTAGATATAATCTAACAATTAAATGCGAAAATTTATTTTCCCATTTCATTATTCCCTATTTCAGGGGAAAAGTTAAAATTATTCTCTATTTCAGGGAAAAAGCTAAAAATCATTTTAAACCTTCCTTCCACAACACAGTATACTCAGTCATCTCTATCTGCTTCATAATGTGGAATTCCGCTTCACATGTCTACAATACAGCTTTTGTTAAACAGCGTTTATGTAGACAGGCAAGAGACAGAAACACTTGGTCTATGTAGAAGCAACAGAAGACACGTTTTAACAGAAAAGGGAGAAGACACCATCGTGTGGATCATCCGGAAATTGTCCTCATCTTGTCCACACAACACACAGAAAACACCCAAGAACGTGCCTAGTGTCCAACAGGAGCACAGAAAGGACAGGGGTCCCTCTGGTTGCTTAATGATCAGCCCCACTTGTCACCGCCACATAACAAAATCCGCACGGCAACTTCATCATGTTTCATTCACGATTCCATGGAAATCAGGCTGAAGAACTTAGAGATATTTTGCTCACCTTTAAAATCCAAGTGTGAGACTCACAGAAATAAACACATTATGGGTTCACTTAACTTTTCCAGATCTTTACTTGGAGAAACCTATAAAGTTCTTGTGAATTACATCCTTAAGTTTTTCAATAATTTTTAAATGCAAAGGTCGGGTAAGACTTGTAAAGAGGTACACACATATGACCCAGCGTGGTGACTCATACCTGTAATCCCAGCACTTTGGGAGGCCAAGGCAGGTGGATCACGAGGTCAGGAGATCGAGACCATCCTGGCTAACACGGTGAAACCCCGTCACTACTAAAAATACAAAAAATTAGCCAGGCATGGTGGTGGGCACCTGTAGTCCCAGCTCCTCGGGAGGCTGAGGCAGGAGAATGGCGTGAATCCGGGAGGCGTAGCTTGCAGTGTGCTGAGATCGTGCCACTGCACTCCAGCCTGGGTGACAGAGGGACAGTGTCTCAAAAAAAAAAAATAAAAAGGTACACACATACATGCCAAGTTCTTCTCTCAAAGAGACGGGCCCTTTTTTAAGATTCCAGATGTAAATGTGGTTGTCACCCTGCTTTTGAGAGGATGGGCTGTGTTTTAAGCATGAACAGACTTTCCTCCATGCACCGAGGATGCACCATGGGGGACAGTGCTGCCACCGCCTCCCAGTCTCTGCTCAGGGTGGGGCAAGGGGAACTCATCTGTCTCCCGTGTACACCATCAACAGGCCAGGTGCACAGGAGGGGGCTTCCAGGACTCGCTGTAGGCATTAGTTAGCAGGGCAGGCAGTGCCTCGTGCTGGTGGGCATCCAGCAGTAAGGGAGTCTGCACTTCACTCCCTGGGCCCAGCCTCAGACAGAGGGGAAAGAGGCACCTGTATCATAACTAATGTGTATTTACAGACACACAGAGACTCTGCAGGGCAAGGTGCAGAACTAGGAGTCATGGAAATAAGAAGGAAGACATTTGGTTATGACTGGAGAGCCACCTCAAGCCTCAGCACTTCCTGCCAGAGCCCTCACTGACCAGACTCCTCTGGGGTCACTGCCACTGCCTTGCCCAGCTCACGACAGGGCAGATGGTGACAGGACCTCAGAACAACCTCACATTCCTTCCTCACCAGCCCAGGGGACAAGCTGCTCATGAGTGTCCCGAAGCCTGAATGTGGTAACACAGAGGTGACTGAGCAGAAAGGGGGACAGCCATAATGGCCACAGGTGTGCGGATATTGCTGGGCACCGCAGCAGCCCTTTCCACCTTAAAGGGGAACGGCCATGGGTGTGCAGATATTCCCGGGTGCCCCGGAGCCCTTTCTACCTTAAGGATATTTTCAGTCTCATTTCAGCCTCCAAACCACTCAGTGAGGTTGGAGGAGTATCACTGTGGACCAACACCTATTGGCACCAAGTAAGGGCGATTTTATAACCATGTGTCCACTATAAGAGAATCAGGTCTTTGGCCATCTGGTCAAAGCTTTTTCCGTAACAAAGTTGGATAACTAAGTTGAACTTTGGTTTCCCAAAGCTTGTTACAGAAACCACATCTTCCCAGGTGTGGTTTCGTGGTGTCACATGCACACATCAGTAGCCAGGCTAGCCAAGACTCATGGCACGTCCCACGTTCACCTGAGAAGGCTGCTCAATCGTTGAGGGTTCTGGCGTGCTCTGAAATGAATTTGCCACTTCAGCCTACACTCTACCCCCTTGTTTGGTTAAAGAAAACCAAAAGGCAGAATTTGTTTTGGCCAATCGCCTACTGCACCCAACTGCAGAGGTTTTAATTATAGTACTTTCATTGCATCATACAAAGCAAAGTCATACAGATCAACTCATTATTACCACTCCAAAGGTTTAGTAAATCTCCAGATAATCAGGCAAACATTTTAAGCAGCTACATTAAGGTTTACAATACTCAAAATTTAAAACTACAGCCATGCTTCAAAAACCACCATTCCCATTTTAGATGGCCAAATGCATATGAGAAAGAAAGAAACGTGCTGAGTGCATTTTTTGGGTTATCTTACGGAGAAACTGCCACTTTACAAACGGCTCTAGTTCCTGGCTCCAGATGGGCGTGGTGGGTTGCCTCACTCATTTTCAACTCCACCTGAAGCTGGGAAACTAGAAATGCATTCCCGGACTCCAGGGCATGAGAATTCCCACTTCTGGAAACAGCCTGGAATGCAGACTTGTGGCAGAGAATTCTTTCCTGCCCACCCTAACCGTGCTCTGTGGAAGGCAACAGCCAAAGACAAGTCCACCTCCCTAGGTGCAACTGCACCACGAAGAACCATTTCAAAGTGGGAGGTGCCCACTGCTCCAACAGCAGGCCTGCCAGCATCTCAGAGCAGCCAAAACTCTTCCCTCCTTCACAGGAAAGGGGAAACAAGGCCAGGAGGAAGCGGTTGGGGAAGCAAGCGATGGGGTGGCTGATCGGGGATCAGAGGTTTCCTCAGAGGGGCCTCGGGCTCGGGTAAGGAGAGAAGAGGAGGAACCAAGATTTGGCCAGCAAACATTTTGTTCTGATTGATCAGTGGGAACAGGCAGTTTAGCTAATCACTTATAAGGCAGAGAAAGGGTGTTTGAAGGCCTGTATCTGGCCTTGTCCTCAGTAAATGGTCATCTGCAAATCAGCCTAAGCCACATGGGAAGGGGCTTTTTGCAGTAAACAAAGTGGGGCTGCAGTTATGGGGAGGGGGAATGTCTTAACCATCACTGTTTTACAGGATCACAGGGCTCAGGCAATGTTCAGTATTGTCACACACCAAGGTTTTTACAGTCTGAAGAAAACTACAGTCCCTAAGGTGTCAGTTCTCAAAGCCCTTAAGTTCCTCCTGCTAAGATCCCCAGAGGGTCTCCACTTCTTGCACTGAACCCCAACTTGCACAGGCACCTGAGTTTTCCTCCTGCAGCAAATGCAGATGAGAAGACTGTGGCTCTGCTGCAGTAATGATGCCATCGCAGCCCTAACACCGCAGCAGAGCAAGGGCTCTGGCCTGAATGTCTGTCCCCAAAACCTCACGCTGAAACCATCTCCGACAGGATACATTGAGACATGGGGCCTTTGGGAGGTCCTGCTGGGCTTGGTGTCCCTGTTGGGAGGCCTGAAGGAGCCCTCTTGCTCCTCCACCATGCGAGGCCTGACGAGACACCCACTGCCACGCAAGACCCGGTGAGATGCTGCCGTCTGTGAGCCACAGGCCCTGGGGCACCAGATCTGTAGGTGCCTTGACCTTGGACTTCCTTGACCTTGGACTTCTCAGCCTCCAGAGCTGTGAGCAATGTCTGTTTACAAATCACCCAATTGACAGCAGCCGGACAGAGACAGTCGTGTTACAACATGAGTCATTTTCTCAGTGGGCCAGAGGCCTCCCGTGAGCCACCACCATAAAGCAAGAACTCCCTGGAGGATGGAAAGGGGATTCACAAGGAATTCTACCCAGCACCAGGTGTCTATCCTTTCTCACAGGAAGAGAGCTGAGCCACGGCAGGAAACTATGGGGTGGGTGGAGCTGGACAGTAATCTGTCACCTGCTCATCAAAGCCTCAGTCTCCCACCTTTCAACATGACAGCAGGGGTAACACCCCTCACTTGAGCTGTTAGGGGAGGTAAGGGTACTTGGTGATTAACAATTGTTAACTCCACAGAAATTAGGCAAAGAATCTGCCCTATGTCTTATAAAACCAAACCAGCTCAAGAATTCCACATCACTACTAATTTGCATGAAAAAATGCTGGATTCTCATATGTAAGTTCTGGCATGTCATTTGTAATAATAAAGTTTGCAGAGTTTTCATATAGTAAGTATATAAAACAGGAAAATAAATCATGCAATTTGGCGACTGAGGCAGGAGAATCACTTGAGCGCAGGCGGTGGAGGTTGCAGTGAGCCGAGACCGCGCCACTATACTCCAGTCTGGGTGACAGAACGAAACTCCATCTCAAAAAAAAAAAAAATTTTTACTGGTTCATATTAATAAAGTGGGCACATTCTACATGCCAACTCTTTTTTTTTTTTTTTTTTTGAGACGGAGTCTCACTCTGCCGCCCAGGCTGGAGTGCAGTGGCCGGATCTCAGCTCACTGCAAGCTCCGCCTCCCGGGTTCACGCCATTCTTCTGCCTCAGCCTCCCGAGTAGTTGGGACTACAGGCGCCCGCCACCTCGCCCGGCTAGTTTTTGTATTTTTTTTTTTTAGTAGAGACGGGGTTTCACCGTGTTAGCCAGGGTGGTCTCGATCTCCTGACCTCGTGATCCGCCCGTCTCGGCCTCCCAAAGTGCTGGGATTACAGGCTTGAGCCACCGCGCCCGGCCACTACATGCCAACTCTTATTCAAAGGTCACCTAACACTGACTCAGGAAGTCTGTCCCTGATGTGCTTAAAGTTTTAATCCTAACGCATGTGTTAAAGACCACTCCCCTAGGAGCTCTGAACAAGTATTCCAGGTATACGCTGAAGAAGACCACACTCTGTGACTGAAATCTAACTTCACAGACCCAAACTACAGAACCACAGAAGACACTGCTTCTGTCCAACTTTCTGTTCTGTCATCGTTTGTGTCCATTATTTCCTACAAACCATCTCACTAGAGTTTAGAGCACACAAAAGGCCGATACAACAGGGTTACTTTTCAAAGGGTTGGAGGTGAAGAACAGATACAATGCATTAACTTCCTATTGCTGCTGCAACAAATTACCACAAATGCAAACCTCCTCTTCTCAGCCCTGGAAGTCAGGAGCCCCAGGGCTGAAGTCAAGGAGTCAGTAGGCTGTGTTCCTGCCTGTAGTCTTCCCAATTCATAGAGGCCACCATGCAGCTTGGCTCACAGCCCCACACCCCTCTGACCACTGCCCCAGCCTCAGCCCCACACCCCTCTGACCACTGCCCCAGACTCAGCCCTGCACCCCTCCAGACCCTGCCCCACACTTGGCCCCATGCCCCTCTGGCCCCTGGCCCTGCCCCCCGCCCCGGCCTGCCCTCAGCCCCACACACCCCTCGGCCTCCATCTCGTCCTCAGGTCTCCTCCTCTGAGACAGACCCTCCCTCTCATCAAGGCACATGTGAGGACAATGGACCCACCTGGACAACCCAGGGTCATCCCGCATCTCACTGTCCATTACAGTCACGTCTGAAAAGCCTCTTTTGCCACGTAAACTTCATTCTACTAACATAATCATTTAACAAGTCCATTATAATGATGTAAAAATTGGCATTGTTTTCCTCCTAATGAACAGATCAATCACCCATGTAGCCTATAAATATTTGACTATTAAATATACAATACTGTAGGAGACAAAGAGGAGGAAGATGGTTCCTCCCTGAAAGAGACTGGACCCTAGACAGAGGGATGAACATTCTGTATCGAATCAACATAATTCAACATTTGAGTCAGAGAGCCCAAGCAATAAGACTTTCAAAAAAGCAACCAAAAAGTATATACCGTGTGCCTGTATTTCACAGCTGAGCCTGTTGTCATGAGCACGACCGTGTGGACACGCACACTGGGACCAAGTTTAAGATCAAATATAAGGAGCTTTCAACTGTAGTATTTAACTAGATCTTATTACAAAATAGCCTTTTGATTACAGTTTTTATCCAAAAAGTTCTCTGTAGTTAAAGAAATTAATTTTCCCCTAAAAGACATTTCTCTATTGTCCCATATAAACTAAATGGGTATATTAAAGAAAAAAGACAAATGTTTGATTTAGGGGGTTTGCCTATGACTTGGATAAGCGTGATTTTCTTCTGGCCAAGCAGGGAGCAGCTGGACTAGACTGGAGGGAAGGAAACACAAATTTCCACTCTGACCTCAGTTGGGCACCAGAGTCTTCCCTGTCAGAATGTGGGTGTGGTGCTTCCCACACCAGCCTGACAAAACTCAGCTCAAAGGTGTGGGAAAAGGCCATCTATTTCTGAAAAATCTATAAAGTGAAGACACATCAAAAGCTTCAGAAGACTGTAAAGCGCCCAGGAGACCACTGCACTATTGGAGTTTACAGAAAATGGTCGGTATCACAAGTGCCTGAGGTCCAGGGTCAGCTCCCAGCTGCTGCGATGCCATGAGCGCAGCCCTGGCTTCCTCTCTGATGTAGAGAGCTGGTCACTCCACCGGCAGCACTTAGAGATCAGAACATTCTAGATGAAAGCAACACGTTCCTTTTAAAATGGGGAACTGGGGCAGCACAACTGAAACTCTACGACTATCTCAACTACTGGGTTTCGGGGTAGTATTAGCAAATCAAGAGAATGCAAATCTCAATTTCATACAGATTCCAGATTCACTGCAGGTTCCAGAATTTCCTGAAACCTTCTTCCAATTTGTCACTCAGGATTCCCTTGCCAAAGCTAATAAAGTCTAAATTCCTTAGGGAAAAGCCACCATAAGCACCACCACAAATAAGATCAACTGACGCCCGCCCTTCGCACCAAACATATAAACTGTTATTCACACAAGACTGTGCTGGAGGCAGCTCTCAGCTGAAGCTGAATCCGTGAGACTTCATTATCCCCATTTTGGATTGAGTGTGAAGACTGTCAGCAAACCAGGGCCCCAGTGTGAAGCAGAGAACAGATCCTCTGACCCCTCCCTGAACATTTCATTCCCACCTCTCTCTTGGATATTGAACACCCTCAGAGCTACTGAGTCACCCACATTTGCAGGTCATTTATCCAGCCACCAGGATAACATAATTATGCAATAAAAATGCCTTCTCAGGGCTTTGTCATACTCAACAAAGAAGCTCAGAAGGCTAAGTAAGCCCAAAAAAGGGGGAAGCGTCCTCCAAACAGGAAAACAAAACAAAACAAAACAAAACAAACAAACAAAAACAAGGAAAACCGTGCAGACTCTCTCAAGCGAGCAGAAACAGAGTCCGCTGTAGCCGTTCAGGCCCTGCTGGCCACAGCCCTGTGTTAGGTGGCACCATTTCCACAGATGCATCCTGCTGGGCCCATTTGAAAGGTCCCACTATGAGACACTCACCCCTACTTCCAGCTCCTGCAAGACCTGCTGCAGCCCCACTCCACCCCAGGGGCCGACGGTGCAAATCTTCCTGGCGAGACCCCTCAGAGCCTGCGCAGGGTCTGAGATTGGGAAGCACCAAGGATACAGAAACCCACAAACCCGTTCTCCTCGTGCTGCTTTCTGGGTTCCAAGTTGTCTTCAGAAAGACTCCTGCATAAACCCCAGGCTGGGGGGCCAGCCACGGCCCAGCAGCACCCAGCTCATGTGCTCCACCCACCCCACAGAGGACCACCAAGGCCCCAGCACTCTCTGTCCGCTGGGCAACACACCAGCCACAGTCACAGTTCAGGGTTCGGCCACCCTCCCCGCTGCCGTAATTACCTGCCATGACCTGAAATCTCATTGGTTGGGAAGGTGATCTCACAACCCTGCTGCCATAATTAGCTGCTATGATCTGAAATCTCATTGGTTGGGAAGGGGGTCTCACTGCTCAAGCACTCCCTGCCACCTTCTTGCAAACAATAACAAAAAAATCCAAGAACCCTCTTAAAGAACGTTTACTGTCACCTCAACACAAGACCCATTCCGAGACCAGGGAAGACACACACACACATCTGACATCTGGTGGGCATCAGTGACCAACGCCACGGCTTCTGGGTGACGTGTGAAGATGGAGGCCTGTCACGGTGACTCAGGCTGGGATCTGAATAGGGGTCTTCCAAGCAACTAGGCAGCCAGGATATACACCCCAAAACCCATGTCCCCGCACTCATGTACCTGCCAGAAATGCTGCGTGGCCATGGACATCAGCTGTGAACCAAGACCGATCTGTGTCCTGTGGCCCTCACAACGTCCGTACATGCCTGGACCCAGCACAGGCCCGCACGGCACCCTGCTTGCCTCCAGTGGGGCTCTCTCCTGCCAAGGGGGATGGCCCTGAAGTCAGTTGAGATTTCCAAAGCTCTACAAAGTCGTGCTTCCTCCTGCTTGTTCAGAAAGCCTAAAACCCTGAAGACACCAGTGAGAATTGACCTAGCCTCTTAAGGCAGCTCAAACACCTAAACACAGGAACGCTGGACCTCTCTGCCCTTGAGAGCAGCTGATAACCCACTGGGCTAAGAAGGCACAGACGCTACATCCAGAAACCAGTGGCACTCACGTTTGCATTCCAGGAGCCACCCATGTGAGTCCCTCCAAGGCTTCCAAGTCCCACTTGATTGTTTGGATCGTATCTCTGTAACATCAGAGACATTATATCTCATGGTATCTATGAGATCGTCTCTACTTTTATGAGCACATATGCTCCCTGACTTACCATGGGATGAAACTGTTCCTATAAACCCAGCATAAGCTAAAAATGTCCTAAATAGAAAGTGCATTTGACATAATAGTTTCAACTTACAACGGGTTCATCCAGAGACAGCCCATCTTGGACCAAACAATACACCAAGTGTGACTAGTTCATACCATCACAAGGTTGAAAAAATATCAACAATATAACCATTGTGAGCCAGGGACCATCTGTATTGTGGCTCCTGTCTTCAGAGACAACAGAAACCTCTTTTAGACAAGAATCACAATTTATAATCTTCAAAATGTTAAACTAAAATTAGTTTAACAATCTACAGGTTCAAACAAAGCCAAAGTAGGCCCACAAGGCCGTTTGTCCCATTCGCTGAGACACACGACTCTGTAATAACCCTCACCACAGCCCCTCAGGGTGGGTCCCAGAGGCGGGTGAGCCTTGTGGCTATGGACACTAATGAAACCAAAATCAGAGTACGCAGTTGCAGTCAACTCATATGACTTCTCCACCACAATATGCACAAATATTCATCAGCAAATCTGATCTTTGCTTTACCTCCCTCCCAGGACCTAAAAAGGAGTGCACAACACACACACACACACACTTAACTTCAAAAACATAATCCGTACTTGCATTCCATTCTGGGCATTATGAATAGACCTAATGGGTGATTAAACCTCCCCTCCAACCCATTGCTTAGTCTTCTTAGAGGATGAAGGATTTTGCATAACACAAGTCAGCATATAAATGATCTTGTATAGAAACTTACTTTCAAGTGGTTATTATAGTGATTCAACTAATATACAAAGGACCCAACACACAGCACAATGTCTATTAGAAGAATGATTAATTTGTTCCCCTAAAAATCCTAATATCTACACAGAAAAAATACCCTATACACATTTTATTCTTTACCAGTATAGTCATACAAGCAAAGGAGTATCACAAAAGCAAAAGAACACATTTGGTTTGACTCACAGTTCTAAGTTTAATATAAAATTGCTAAAACCACCAAGACAAACATGACTATGAAATATTTAACAATCTTCACCTAAATTCAAGTCACCATTCAAACCACTAATAACTCTGCTCTCCTTACAGGAACTTTCCAAAAGTAAATTCTGGAATTAACAGGACAAATTTTTCTGGTGATAGAAATTAGGAAGAAATTGGTTGAAGGCTGTTCTTTGGCTGTCAAACTTTTTCTCAATAATATTTTGTAAAATAAAAGCATCAAACAGATCTTTACATTAACTTACAATCTATCAAATAATGCTGGAGCAAGCTTTAAATATTAGCCACATTCTGTCAGGGCTGACTAACATTAAATCAGCATCAGTTTCGTGTCTTGCAGTATCCACAGCTCATCTTCTCAAAACCACTTAAGATTTCATAATTAACAATTAAACGATATAAGTCATCTCCTTGATCTTTGACATGAAGGGGTAATTTTCTCCAAAAATAGTACCTCTTTCCTTGACATGATTTAATCTGTGGTTAGAGTATTTAACAGGATTTCTTTCCTTCTTAGAAAATAAAATATACACCTTTCCAATATGAAAAACACTAACTGATAATGCTATAGCTTAACCAGGTCAAAAGCATTTTTTTTTTTAAGTTAAAAAAAGAACCTAACTGCATCTTTGGACCTTATGTGAGGCAGTGTCCAGGATCACTGGGACCCCCACTTTGTCAGTGCAGCCGGGAACCAATTAAAGACAGAAACCCAAGCGTTCATTCAAAGCCCCTTCCCCAGAGGTTCACCCTAGTGGAAGCCATGGGCACAAAGGAATGTGGCATTCCGCGGAGGGCATGGAGGATAGGCTGCTTGAGAACATCAAAGTGGCTCATGTCCCCCGAGTATAAAGCCAGTGACTGCTCCCAGCTTTAATGCAGCACCATCCACAGCAGCCAAGGTCTGGAATCACCTGAGTGCCTGTCAACAGGGGATGAAGGGAACGTGGCCCGAACATACACAGGAACAACACTCCACCACTCAGCGGAGAGCCCTGTCATCCACGACAGCATGATGGAGCTGGAGGACATTAAGTTAAGCAAATGAGCCAAGCAAAGAAACAGCGCATGTTGTCACTCATAAGCAGGAGCTGAGAGCGGATCTCATGGAGGCCAAGAGTAGGTGGCCAACAGGGCCCAGCAGAGCCCACTCATAAGCAGGATGGGCAGAGGCTGGTAACAGGCACACACACACAGCCTAATGGGAGCACAAGACCTACTATTGATAAATCAGCAGGGGGATGGCAGTGGGTCATCTACTGTATATTTCAAAACAGCTAGGAGAGAATAACTTGCACGTTACCAGCACAAGGAAAAGAAAATATTTAAAGTGAAAGACATCCCAAGTACCCAGATTTCATCAATATAGGGATGAATCAAGATATCACAGGCACTCTGAAAATATGTACATATATTTTGTATCAACAAAAACAAAAACCAATGACAGAACCATTTGCAAAGCAAGTGCAGGAGAAGAATAGGAAGCCTGATATGGTGTGACTGTGTCCCCACCCAAATCTCATGCTGAACTGTAACCCTGTGTTGGAGGTGGGCCCTGGTGGGAGGTGATTGACTCATGGGGGTGGTTTCTAATGGTTTAGCACAATCCCCCAAGTGCTGTCCTCATGATAGTTCTCCTGAGATCTGGTTGTTTGGAGGTCCACGGCACCTTCCCCTTCACTCTCTCCCCCCTTCCAGCCATATGAAGACATGCCTTCCTCCCCTTCACCTTCTACCCTGATTGTAAGTTTCCCCAGATGTAGAAGCCTGTACAGCCCACAGAACTGTATGCCGATTAAACCTTTTTTCCTTATTACCCAGCATCAGGTAGTTCTTTATAGCAGTGGAAGAACAGTACAGTCCTCAGGATCAGCAACGTTTTCCTTCTAAACAGCAGCCAAAAAGGTCCCACACCCTAGCTGGTGTTCCAAAGCCTTTGCCAGAATGCTGAGGCCGTTTTGGGGATACTAACTTTCCCCATCTCTGGCAAACGAAATGGGGCATCCTATCTGCCTGTTAGCACCTTTCTCAGAGAAATCCCACCTCTGAAACAGCCTCTGCCAGGGGCCTCCTTCAGCAGCAAAGCTGAGCATTCCTTGCACTTCTCTTCTTCTGAACAAGAAAACATCTTCAGCTTGTTTTTCCATCTTCCTTCATCTTGCCATCTCATTGAAAAAAAATCTTATGCTTTCTATTTTCCTAACACACACACATAGAAGAGAAGTGCTGTGAGGGCAGGGGCTCTTGTTTTCCCAGATCTGAGCCTGGCCCTCAAACACTAGCCGAATTTGTACTAACACGATATCCAGAGGCAGAAATGCAAATATCCCCACGACTTCAAATACCCTAAGGATCTAACATGCCGAGTGGCCCGTGTAACTATGGTTTGTGCTGGGCCATTCAACTGGTGTCCAGATCCCTGTCCAAGTGAGCTCTTTAATTTTGGGACTTTTCAGACAGCTGTTTTTTGTTGTTGTTGTTGTTGTTCTGTTTTGTTTTTATTAAAGGGACCTGTTACAGTTACAATCAAGAGTAGCCCAGGCTGAGTGTGGTGGCTCATGCCTGTAATCCCAGCACTTTGGAGGTCGAGGTGAGCGAACGACCTGAGGTCAGAGGTTCAAGACCAGCCTGGCCAACATATTGAAACTCTGCCTCTACTAATACAAAAATGAACCAGCCATGGTGTCAGGCACTTATAATCCCAGCTGTTCAGGAGGTTGAGGCAGGAAAATGGTGTGAACGAGGAGGTGAGGCTGCAGTGAGCCAAGATCGTGCCACTGCATTCCAGGTTGGGCAACACAGCAAGACTGTCTCAAATAAATAAATAAATAAATAAATATACCAATACACCCACTTAGTTCTTCACCAATGTCAGATACATCAGTTAAAAGAAAAATAATATGAAAGCATGTTTTTAAATTTCAGTGTTGAATTTAACCGTATCTTTTAAGAAGATACGAAGACAGAAGTTCCCCAAGGATAAGGGGAGAAAAAGCACAGTTAAGAAAATTTTAAAACCTCAGGAGAAAAACAAGTATGGGGTAGGACCTCAAGGCAAAACTTTTTCTTTGCACTTTGATTTCAAAAGAACAGAGATGTCCAAAATATGAACTCTCCCATCTGCATCTCATATTCCTCTATGTCCTTTGAAAGACTGGAGATGGGATCCCAGGTTCCAAAGTGCCTGGCCATGGCTCACATCAAGTGACATCTTTCACAGCCATTTACTCCCCTGATTGTGCCTAGAGAGCTCTGTGGCCCGATTTACACAAAAAGATCCTAATTTACACACGTTCCTCGCTTTGAACAAAGCCTCAAGAAATGGGACAAATATTGACACTTCACAGAAGTATTCTCTTCCAAAAAGTCAGGTGTCAGGTTCCCATGAGCCAGGCAGCTTGGTTACAGAAAGCATTGGCTGACTTGCTGGTTTATTGTTAAATGCATTTAAAATGTTAAGTGATCTGGCCCCCATCCCAGTGGGTGAGTGCGTTGAGCTGGCTGCAGTAGTGATGCACACTTACCATGTTCTTTCCTTTAGGTTTTGCTTCAAGCAGAGCACCCCACACCCAGGAAGAGGCCATAGGATGGCATCGAGGTCTAGGACAGTTCTAAGGAGAGCCACAGGCCGACTGCCTCATCCACAAATAGTCACTCTCATTTCAGAGGAAACCACCGAACAGAGTTCATAACACGTGAATTTTAAAAATCCATATTTCTAATTTCATCCCATTAGAACTTTTGAAGAACAGATATGCACCTGCTCCAAGTCAATGAGAAGATGCTCGGACAGTCCCTCACAGGTCCTCAGCCTCCACCTCCCACCTAGAAAACATCAGCTCAAGCCGATCAGAGCACAGTGCGATTTTCTATAAATAATGTGCTTGCCTGGATCTGAGCTGAGATGTGAATGTCTGGAATGTGCCTGCCAGGCCCGGGAGGAACTGAGGCAGCTGTGGGGACACAAGCTGCTAAGGAATCCCATTTGGAGGGAACTCAAGGCACCTAAAACTAGTTCCACTGGTTTTTCTTAGCAAGGCTTGACCAGGCAAACAACTGCATTCCTCTCACCCTGGATATCTGCGATTCCTTATCTCTCAATCATTATCACTGTTGCTAATTCATAATTGGGATGAGGACTTAAGAGCAAGTAACTAGAGCAGTTACAGAATTTGCTGCTCAATTATAATGGCACAGATTCCTGAGAATGGAAGAACTGTTGCCCAGGAATAGAGTTCAACAGGTCCTCCTCATGCCCTGGGAAACATGGCATTTCCAGGCATCCCCGCTTTGGTCCCCCGGCCACCACCCTCCTGATCTCAGCCATCTGATGGCATCACTCCCCACAGCTAGAAACCCCTGACCTCTTGTCACCCTCCGTCTGCCCTGCCTTCCTCCAGCCCGGGATATTCAGGGATGCCCACATAGAGGACCACGAAACCAAGGTTATCCTAAACCAGTGCCTGCATTCAAAGTCCTTCATGGCAGGACAGTCACCAACGGCCAATACTCCCAGAACCTTCCACCTCAAAACGGGCACACATCTGGATTCAAGCTGACAACCCTTCATTCTCTTTGCCATGTACACACGGAGGCATGTCAGGTTCCACCTAAAGGTATCATCAGGTTCCATGTTGGCCAGGAGCCCAAGCCTAGTCACTCTGCATGATCTCAATTCACCATCCATAGAGAATCCATAGAGAAGCCTGCAGTTTTCCTCCAGTGCACGGTGTGGATGGTGGATGCATTTCCCATGAAGACTTGGAGACAGGAGCCTGGCCAAGGAGGCCAGTCACCCCAGCCCCTGCAAGGCCTGGACATGTCCCTCTGCTGTCTGCACACAGTACCCAAGTCTAGAAGTGCCGGCTCTGTGGTGGGATCCATCTGGGCCTGCGGAGGACCTGGGGCACAGGGACCGTGCAGCCTGGCTGCAGCCAGAGGCCTAAGGGATCCCCCACGAGGCTCTCCAGCCAAGGTGCCCTCACCACAGGCAGAGCCATGAAAGAGAACTGCCTGAACTGGAAACGTCCCAATCTGCTCAGCCAACACAGAAAGACAACAGCCACCTACAGCTGCTGAGCCCTGAAACATGGCCACTGGGCCTGAAGGGCTGAATCTGAAATTTAATCTGTGAAGTTCTTTTCAAATGTGTTTAGTTATGTAATCAAATCTTTATTCTAATTAAATTTAAAGGAGCCTCTGGCTATGGGCTCCCTTGTCGGGCATCACAGCTCCAGGGAGTAAGAATGGGAAGGAGAGGCCCAGAGCCTCTCTGCATTCTCCACACTAATTCAACACATCATCATGAGGAAAGGCACTCCAGCAGGAGAGGTGTGCATGGGAAGAACTGGGTTGGCCCTGACACAAGTGTGACCCGCATGGCATCACAACTGCCTCAGCCAACAGGCAAAAGACAAAAGATGCCCACCTGGACAGGCCACCACCAGATGTGATGACGCACCCCAAGCCCTAGTCCCACAGCAGCCAGAGACCACCCGCTGCTCGTCCCGGGTGAAACACAAGCCCTGGTCCCACAGCAGCCAGAGACCATCTGCTGCTTGTTCCGGGTGAAACAGGCAGAGCTGCCTGAGCCCTCAAAAGGAGGAAGAATTGAGGCAATTCCCTCGATTCCCATGACACACAACACTCCTCGGAGACAAACACAGGCTTCTCTGTGAAAGTGCAGAGGATGGTGCAGTCCCTAGGTGGGCTGCTCCTTCCAACGATCGGGGAAGGAACCAGATCCGTTTCCTTGCAGGAGAATCATTAGACAGAATTCAGAAGGTGGCTGATGTTATCAAATCACCAAGCACCACACGGCTGCTTCTGCAAGGAGGGCCTGGAAACTTGCAGCCACCGTGTAGCGGTCGCAGTGTTTACAATAGAGACACGGATGACTATGAGGTCTGGCTTCCTCAGGAACGCTAAATTTGAACTTTCACCACTGAGGAATTGGTCATTTACAGTCACTCACCCTCAATGCAGAAGAGCGCTCAAGACACTGCACCAGACTTCAACACTCAGGATTAGGGTCAGGGTCAAATTCACAAGTTTTACAAAATGCATTTACTTGGGATGCAAGAGATGTAGCTTCACACACACCCCCCACCCCCACAGCTGCCTCCAGGGTTTGCTTAGCCCCTTCACCAGTGGATCTCACCGACAGATGGCACATCCATGCCTCATCCATGGCAGCACAGAAAATCCCTTGGAAGATAGCCACTCCCCCCAAGCTTCCTGGCTTTGGTTTAAAATCTGCATGTCATACATTAGATTACACTCCTCAGAACAACAGACATTGTGACTGTCATTTCACTCGAAAGGGCTTTAGGAAATGACACGCGGCCCAGACGCCAGAGGTCGCCGGCCGCCTTACTCTAGCCTAATTCATTTGTGCCTGTATGGAGGCTTCACAGATACAGCCCGGTCACAATGAGCCTATGAGAAGCTCAGGGCATAGACGAACTCAGTGCTGAATTTTTCCCATATTTATCACTCTTTCGTTTTATCCAGAAGACAGCTGAGAGAGGCTGGGGCAGATCATCTCCTCAAGTGTAATGACTCCAGCCACTTCTCTTCACGCTAGGTCACCCCTGAGTCACATGCTTTTGAGAACCCAAAGCAATTCTGTTCTCTTCACTCTGGGTTTCAAGTGCTAAATTCCTCCGTTTTATCAATTAGATTATCAAGCAGCCGTTTGTAATCTGGACCGCAATCTGATACAAAATTTAAAACTAATTTAGGTTGCGGCAATAGCTCCTATTTCCATTATAGACAACGCATGAATGAAAACTTTAATCTGTTTATTGTTCATAGGACCAATTCTGTAAACAAACCAATTATTCAAGCAATGATTGTCTTCAGTCAGATGCAAATTAATTTGCTCATAAAAGATTTTCCAGTAGGAATTTTTAAATCCATGGTATTTCCTGAGCCTGTCTCTGCACCTTCCCCCAAGGGCACAGCAGGACTTCCCAGGGCATCCCATCAGCAGGCCCACTGAACAGAATAAGCCTGCAGCCCCCAGCCCAGGAATCAAGTCCGAGCCCCAGCAGCCCCTCGTCCAGCCGGGGCTTCCTCACCAGCACAGCACCCAGAGGTCTTCCAGGTTTAATGCCACGTGTGCATGGAAAGTAGAGTGCTGGAAGGATCACAGTGGACATTCTACAAATGCAAATTCCCCCCCTGGAACAGCCCAGCAACCCTCTGTACCTTCCCCAAATTACGCATGCCAGGCAGGTGTAGAGAGTCTAATGGGGTGCCTAGGAACCAGCATTTAACACGATTTTGATGAATAAAGTTTGAGAGGCCAGTCAGTGAGAGGTTCCCGTGGACTCCACTCGTTTGCAGGCCCTGAAGAGACACAGATTCAGGTAACAGGCTAGACAGGACAAGGATGGGGAGGTGGAGGGCAAATTCCATGGACCACCAACCACCCCACCATCCCCACTGAGACTCCGTGACTTAAGGAGAGGCAAAGCCCAGGAGAAAAGATGCCCGCACCACACGAGGGATTGAGATTTCACCTAAAGCATGCAGCATGTGGCTGAGGGCCAAGGTTGGGCAAGCCGGGAGCACAGAACGGGGTTCACAGGCCCAGAGGTGCCCCCTACCACACCCAGACCCCGCGCAGACCTCCCAAGCACTGCCTGTGTCTCCTGTCTGGTTTATTTCCTGACCCCCTTTACTGTATTGGTTTCTCAGCCGCCCCCTGAAATGCATGACATCCGCCCCCCACCACCGTACACACCTTTCTACAAGCTTGGTGGACTGAAAATAGTGGGGGTGGGGGGTAAGAGTTGGGCTCTGGGGCCAACGTCCTGCCTGAGACATCAGTTCCACCCTACCCAGCTGTGATGTGAGCTGCTGAGATTTCTCAAATGTGAGGTGGGAACAGTAACTGAACCCACTTCCCAGGGCGGCTGTGGAGAGTGAGATCACATATAGCCACACCTCAGCGTCCAGCACACATGGGACCCCAGCCACGTTGCCCGTGATGGGAATCCCTCTATGCCCCCTCTGCCACCAAAACCAACTCCCAGCAGTAGCTGTGGAGGGCACGCCCTCTATTCCCACTCCACTTACCTCCCATCACCCACTCCAGTGACCTGCCACACAGCGGCCACCAGCAAACCCGGCCCCATTGGATAATTGACACCCCCAACTTTGGGGCATCCTCAACTTGCAGTTCTGAAGGAGGCCGAGAAACCGACCTCAAAGACACTCGCCTGTTCCTTATTGCACGTAATGACCTGCTACGCAGGACCACCAGCAAACCCAGCCCCACCATCCAGGCTCCGGTGGATTACCGGGGCCCCCTACCCCACCATGGGGCGTCTTCCACTTGCAGTTCCGAAGGAGGCCGAGAAACCGCCCTCAAGGGCACTCACCTGTTCCATATTGCACTTAATGACTTGCCATGCAGGACCACCAGCAAACCCGCTCCATCGTCCAGACTCCGGTAGATAAGAGACCCCCCCTACCTTGGGATGTCTTCCATTTGCGGTTCCGAAGGGGGCCGAGAAACCACCCTCAAGGGCGCTCCCCTGTTCCTTATTGCACGTAATGACCTGCCATGCAAGACCACCAGCAAACCCAGCCCCACCATCCAAGCTCCAGTGGATAACCAACCCCCACTCCCCGACACCTTGGGGCGTCTTCCACTTGCGATTCCGAAGGGGCCCGAGAAACCACCCTCAAGGGTGCTCACCTGTTCCTTATTGCATGTGATGACCTGCCACGTAGGGCCACCAGCAAACCCGGCTCCACCATCCACGTTTTGGTGGGTAACTCCCCCCACCCCACTTCCTCCTGGTCTGTCTGGGAGGCTCAGAAACTGCCCAAGGGCACTCATCTGTTCCTTATTGCACTAATAGCTCGTTTACAGAAATCCACTTTGACTTCCAGCACTGCAGGTGTGACAATTTAGGAATCCTGCTTGCTTGCAAGCTCCAAGAGCTTGAGGTCACATCCACCTCACCAGCATCCCAGAGACCCAGCACTATCCTACTCTGTTTAAAATTCCAAAATACTCTTTCAAAATGCTATTGGCATTTGGTTTGCACATAAAATGCTAAAAAACCTCAAGTGAAACAAACATCTTCAACAGTTTGATTCAATCATAACATGTGAGTTACACATCTGCCAAATGGTAAAGCCTCATGCATTTATAACATTTTATGTATGGTCAAATGGTTCATCAATATAAATTACAAGAATCTCTAAGAAACAGGTTTTTTTCTGGCATTAGATGACCAAAGGAAAACTGGGTTCTGGCTGGCTTGCAGGCCTGTAGAGGCAGACATATCTGCTAACACAACCAAGCTCCTTCCCACTGACGTGGCCTTATCCCAGGCCCCTCATCTGGATGCCCGCAGACCTCTGGAGGGGCAAGCTGACCTGCCCACATTTCTCTAATGCACAGCTGTTGCTCACACTGCAGACGGAGCTCAAGGCATGAGCAGGCCACCACGCTAAAAATACCACGCAGCGTCCACGCCAGGTGACGGTGGTTTTCACTCCATCCCAAAGCCCCATGTATGAGTTTACAGCCATGACTACTAAATGGATTTTTAGAACCTCAAGACATACTTTGTTTGCTTTTATGCAACAAAATTGCATAAAACAAAGTTGCATAAAAACAAAGACTATCACTCAGCTACAGGCTCTGAAACTGTGGAATAATTATTTGGGAACAGAGCCTCTGCTAGATCAGGATAAGCATATGGGACAATGCCCCGTGGCCTCGGTCCACACAAACCCATCCAGACCAGAGGCCTCCCGCACTGCTCAGCCACACGGCCACGTTCAGGCTGAAGCCACACCACCTCCAGGAACACTGTCCCTCGCCGAGGTGTGCCTGGCTTCTCCCTTTTTCCAGAACTTAACAAAACCTGAAAGGACAGGTCTGTGTAGAAAAACCAAAACTACTTGCGATTCCTCTTCCCAGCTCAGGCTGTAGGAAGCTCATTTCAGCCCTCACCGTGCTCTGACTGTGGCCTGGTTCCCATAAGAAATAAAGTGAGAGTTCTAGTCCCTGTCTCCTGGGCGGTGTGGCAGGCATACATACTGTCAGTTACATGAGGAAAGGCGTGGCGAGCCCCCTTCCTTCAGTAAAACTGCACAGTTCCCAGAACCCTGATGCTGTCCCCCTCATGCCACTGTGAACACCTGGACAGAGCACATTTCAATGCGCGCACTTTCGTGGGCTAGTTTTCTATTTCTCCACTAAATCACCCCATATTTAGCGCCCTAAACACTGACTTCTTTTCTCACGTTTCTGGAAGCTGGAGTCCAAAACAGGTCCCACCAGCTAACATCGAGGCGTTGGCAGGGCTAGCTCCGGGGAAGTGACCATCTCCTTGCCTCCCACAGCCTCTAGAGGCTTCCGCATCCCCTGGTCCATAGGGCACCCACTGTCATCAGGACCCACAGCGACTCTGACGGCAACTCAACAGGAAATGCAGAACATCAGTAGCCCGGGCTCTAGTGCTAGGGCCAAGCCTCCCCCCACCCTCCCAGCACCTCACGCACGCCCATGCGAGCTAATATAGATTCCACTTTAACTAGTGTCACCTGTGTAAGGGTTACGTGCCCAGCTGTAAACTGGTTACTCTCGCCCACACCGACCCCGGGAATAAACTCACGGGCCATGGACCACTCCACAGCAATGAGTGACCACCTGCTCGGAGACCTCCATGGCCCAGCAGAGCCCTCTGGTGCCTCCCCGTGGGCCCAGGGACCGGCGGCCAGGGCCTGTAGCACCAGAAGGCCCTGGATAAAAAAGGCAGCTCCCATGTCGGGAGGCGCCCGCCCGCGGTTGGGTTCCCAGTACTTTAAGTAGCCCAGGTGGACCAGCCGTGCCGCGTGCAACTCCATCACCAGAATAATGGTTGCACGTGATGAGTGCATGGGTGGCCACCCCTCAGCCCAGCTGGCCGCGCTAAGCACATCACCACGTGACGCCTAATCAGATGCAGCTGGTGGCACAGTCCAGGCATCGGCCCCCAAGAACATTCTGGATCACAATTCACAGTAGTGATTGCAATCAGGGCCACATGTGGCAGAATGTATTTACAGGAGGACGCCACAGCCGATCTGGCTGGACTGAGAGCATTTCCCACTATACATTCTTACAATACCATTTTATTTGCACTTTATTAAATTTTATGGCTTTTTTCTGCCTATCTACTTTATGGGAGTGTTTCTTGTTCTTATGACTGCAGTGATACTTCAAGCTACAACTATCAATGTGCAAAATTAGTTTGGAAGGCGCCTTATCATTAAACAGTTCACAAGCAAGCCGTCAGAGGCACCTAACCCGGAGGCCTGTTTTCTTTTCTGAGCCAAACCTACATTGGACTCAAAGAAAATGGCACAGGGAGAGGGGCTGGATCTCCAGCGCCCATTCCTAGGGGGCCTCCTGGGGAGCAGATATGGAGGGAGAAGCCCTGGGCTATGGCACCATCGTACTAAAGAAAAGTCTATTTGGGTAAATGTAAGCACCAGACTTAAGAGATTAAGCAAACCATGAAAAGAAACCACTAACGACAGCTTCTCCAAAACAGAACTAAACTCCCTTTAGTTTGAATTGGAAAAGCAGATGTGACGATCAGGATACAAAAAAATGACAAAGTATCTGAACACAGGAGAATAAACAAGGGCCACTGTCTCTTCCTGTGTCAGTGGGAGCCTTGCATCTAAGCTGGATTTAGAAGGTTGCTACTTTGGACTGAAAGTTATCCTCAACCCTAGTTTGTAAGCAAGTGGAGCAGAACGCTTCAGTTATTTCAAGGTTTAGCAGTACACCTCTGCAACTCTCAAAACCATTTTAATTGGTGTGAATTTTAAAGTGACTCAATCTGTTGGCTGGAGTATCTAACGGCTTAACCACGGGGTCATGTTGGAAAATTATTCCAATCACTTTTGTTTTTCCTACTGAAGATGTATTTGAATGTTCTTGTAGTTTGCAGTTGTCTGGTTCTGATGTTTGGTCCTGAGGAGGCCCAAGTACCTGGAGAGGAAGAACCTGAAACCTCAAGACACTCGAGTGCTGTCTGGGGAGATGGAGACCCCAACCTGAGGGCCACTGATGGACTCAGCACGGGCACAGGGCCAGCCGATGCAACGGGCCACATATTTGCCACTTACAAAACAACATAAGCACACACCCCCAGGTGTGCACACACGCTCTGTACATGCTCATGTCTGTCTGTGCCAACACCAACACACAATCCCGAGGTATGCACACATGCTCTGTACACATCTGTCCCCACCAACACCAGCACACACCCCCAGGGGTGCACACACACTCTGTACACGCTCACATCTCTCCATGCCAACGTCAGCACACAACCCCAGATGTGCACATATGCTCTGTACACATCTGTCCCTGCCAACACCAGCACACACCCCCAAGGTGTACACACACGTTCTGTACGCGCTCACATCTGTCCCTGCCAACACCAGCACACATCCCCAAGGTGTGCACACACATTCTGTACGCACTCACATCTGTCCCTGCCAACGCCAGCATACAACTCCAAGGTGGTGTGCACACATGCTCTGTACACGCTCGCATCCCTCCCTGCCAATATGAGCACACACCCCCAGGGTGCACACATGTTCTGCACATACTCACGTCTGTCCCTGCAGCCTGAGTCAAACAGTCACAGAGAGGCAGAGGAGGACGAGGAAGGACATGATGGGCACTGAGGTCCTGGGTCGGCTCCACTCCCTACTCAGGAGAGACCCCTCATGTGATCCTGCCATCACTCACCCTTCCGCCTCCATCCTCCATCCTCCCACATGGATCAGGAGGACGCCCACTGCACAGAGCTGTGATGAGCGTGAACAGAAGATGGCAGGAGCTCATGCCAAGGTGCTGAGCATGGGGCCTACGGAGTGCTTCTTTCTGCTGTGGCTGGCATCATCAAACAAGAGGCTGACACGGCTTCTGGAGAGAATGTCACTCGCTGAGAAACTGAAACGTGTGACCTAGGAGCCTGTGAAGGTCTGAGAACAAACCAACAAACCCAAACGGTTTTGTTTGTTTTTCAAACACCATAGCCTGTTTTTTCCTTTTTTAATGCTCTACCTTGTGTATAATTTAGTTTAATTTCAAAGTGAGTCCAACAAATACACAAAATCACAGGACTGAGAGTGGAGCATTGTTTCACTTCATGTCCTCCAGCCTTTAGGACACATTAAGGAAAGACATGATTCCAGGATTCCCATTAGAAAGGCTGCCCTGAGGAAGCTGCTGGGGTTGCCAAATTGCAGCTATCGATGCTGCTCCCAAGCTGCTTGGATGAAGCAGAAGATTCCGGAGGTCTCTTCTCTTCTGCCCCTCGCCCAGGAGAGAAGGTGGGGGGAGAAAGGTGACAGAAGATAGGAAGAAGGAGGGGGGAGGGAGGGAGAGAGGAGGGGGGAGGGAGGGAGAGAGGGGGGGGGGGGGGGGAGGGAGGGGGGTGGGAGGGAGAGAGGAGGGGAGAGGTAGGGAAGAGGGGCATGTTCCATCCACAAAGGCAGCTGCACTGCAGAGAGAATGGAGGGTGTGTTGCCTCTCAGGACAGCAAGTTCAAGCTGTTTATAATTGTTAATGTAAACAGTGACCAACTGAGGACAGGGCTGTAATTGGAGTTGACAAAGTTTTGTTTTCATAGTAGATATTGGGGACCTGGACCTAAAGCACCATGCCTTGCCCTTTCACCAGATGGGCCAATGCCTCTCTATATTTGAATCTATTTGACTAAATACCTGATATTGACTAGGAGTTATGACACGTAGGATACCCCTTACCACAGTAATGTCAAACTCACATTCTAAATGCAATTTGCTCAGGGACTGGCTTCTAACTCTGGGTGGGAATGTTAAGCTCAGTCCAGTTCAATTCAATAAACATTTATCAAGAAACTCCTAGACCAAGAGCTGTGTTAGACACTGGGTGTGGGGTGATGGGGATATGAAGATGTGGAATTAGAATTCAAGAAGCTCAAATGCTCTCACATTTAATTCCCTAATGCAATTACCTGGCTTCAGCCCGAGGGCTATAATGTCTAAATTCACTTTTTCTTTATTCCAGTTCTACATGAAAAAGCATAAATAATCACAGAGGAATGATTCTGTGATGGACTATTCAGTGGACAGAGACGAGCATTCTGACCGGCATGAGACACTGTCACCATTCCCAGGGAACTCGTGAGGTGGCTGCATGGAGCACACGCATGAAGATTCAGGAGCACAAGCGTCAAGTGCCGGGAGTGACATGGAGGCAGAACCAGACAGATGCCTGCCGAGGGCCGCTGCGGCCGGGCTGGCCGGGAAGGTCACGGGAGCGGGCGCAGACATCTCCCTCCAGCCGCACTTGGTTTTCATGAGAATACACGCAGGGAAGGGGATGACACCGAAATGCTGTGGCGCTGAGGGGAGGAGGGGAGGGACGCAGGGTCGAGGGCTGGCCACCTCCCCTTGCGTCCATGCCCCTATGAACGCTGCCAAAATCAGCCCCAACAGGAAGAAGTGAGATGGGTGAAAGAGGTGGACAGACTTGGTTTCCATGGTATTCACAGATTACAGTCATTAAAAATCCCTTCTGAGTTTTCATCTGGAAAACTTTGCAAATTTATTTAGGGACAAGAGGCAGAAGATGAAGCCAACATAGTTGGGCTCAAACTGCCATCCTTCTTCTCTCTGCATCCAGGACCCGCCCCGAGCCCCTGAGTGCCAGGACCCAGAGCTGCCCAGCCCAAGGGCATGGCCCCTGACCAGAGGAGGGAGCCACACGGTGGGGCCCCCAGCACATGGATGGCAGGCTCTGTGCTATCTCAGTCCCAGGGCCCCAAGCAGAGAAGGCCTGGAGCTCCCAGCTGAAGCTTTGCTTCTCCTCTGTCACCAAAGTCGAGAAGGACTGAGTGGGACCAACGCCGGACCTGCTGGCTCCTCCATGGCTGCCGATGTGGCCCTCAGGCTGCGGGTAAGACCCTCTAGGGGAGCCCAGACAGCGGTGAGAATCAAAGCCACGAGTGCTCCAGGGGTCCCAAAACACAAGCGCAGCCTGAGGAAGGCAGCGCCTGCTCAGATCCCCGTCCAGGCTTGTGTGCCACACTCCAGAGGCACATGGCACCAGAACATGGTGCTTTAAGTGGCTTTGTGGGGTGTAGGAACACAAAGTGGGGTCTCGAGTGGCTCAGAAGTCACTCCCACCAGCCTGCAGGGACGCGGGCGACCCCTCTGGACATGGCTGGAGTCTCTCCAGGGTGGGTTCCAAAGTCTCACGGAGGAGGTGACCGTCTGTCTTGCTCTGATCTGAGGAAGTCCCCTGACAAATATCCTGAACATGCAGGCACACAACTGGCTGACACATCTGAAGGGACCTGCTGAGCCATGAGACAGGGATGGCTGGAGAGCTTTTAATAGTTCCAGGAAATGCAAAAGCCACCCTGGAAAACTGCGTGAACCTTTCTGACTACTCACAGGTGGGAAGCCACTGCCTGAGACACAAAGAATTAACCTGAAATTGCATATTATGAAACTTATTTTTAAATGATGGCGCTTAATTTAAAAGACTCCCAAAGAATACTGCATTAGAAAGTGACAGAGTGAAACCATGAGGCTGACCACAGGAGTCCCTGGAAATTTCACCAAATGTTGTGTCAAAACTGGGAAACAGAAGAACCGCATCTGATGAAACATTCGATTAATCACTCAAGTCCTCCCCACATACGAAGCTATGTAAAAAGTGTTCCCAGAAGGTAAAGTGAGCAGGAGGGCTGGGAACACACAAAGAGAGAGCCATTTTGTCTGCGGACCACAACAAAAGAAACGCTAACGAGTGCCGACGACACGCTGGAGTCCAGGGCTCCGGGCGCAGCTATGACGGGGACACTCAGGGTCCAACTGTCCAGATGGGAAACCAGGGCAGAAACACCAGGGAGCCTGTCCCAGGGTGCAGAGCCAGTGAACGGTGGTTCATGCTGGGCCAATCCCAGCTGCCAGACCCTGGGGCTCCTGGGGACAGAATCCTGTTGACTTCACTCTGGGGTGTGAGAGGTGGCAGCATCCCCCAAAGGCACATGGAGAAGTGGCGTTACCCTCCATCCCCTGTCCCCGGCGTTACCCTCCGTCCCCCTGTCCCTGGTGTTACCCTGTGTCCCCTGTCCCCAGTGTTGCTCACCATCCTCCTCACCTCCAGGCCCCTCTCCCTGTCCCCCCTCATTTTCCTGTTCACCCAGAGCACGTCATATGACTCTTCCCTTTTCAAGAGGCTCAGCTGTACCCAAAGGCATTCCAGCCTATTTGGGATGGGACACACATCCTGGGGAAATGCCAGCACAGGGCCGGAAGGGCCTGAGACCCTCTCTCTGTTGCCCAGGAAGGATGGAACAGCCCACGGTCACGCTGATAGTCAGGCAGGATGAAAACTTCTGTGTCCAAAATGTTCTTTTCACTAGAACTGTTCGGACCATTCGTGAATGAATCAGTTAAATACCAGCAAGGGTCATTCCCACTTATTCTCTGGCTACAGTTTTCCACCCACCTAGTGGTTGGTGGTTACATACTAGTGGTTGATTGTTGTGCAGCTTTGAGAATATGCTAAAAAGACTGAATTGTATCCTTTAATATTGGGGCTTTTATGGTTTGTAAATTGCTTTTCAATTTAAAAAGGAACTCAAGAACTTCTTTGGTGCTGATACTTAGAATGTGAAAGAGACAGTATCTAAAACATGTTACTATGTAACTCACGTCCCCAGAGAAACTTCATTTTCTGAGGATCTTAAAGGATGTGCTTGAGCCTAGGAGACACAACGATCCTATACTATATGTTACAGCCCATCTTACTGATTTCTATCTCACATTACAACCATATTCGGGGAAAATGAACATGTAAACGTGAGCTAAATGCTATGCAGAGGCACATTCCTCTTACCTGGATGGTCTTAAATGGTGCAGTAAGAGATGCGGTCATAGCAACGTTAAATTTCCGTGGCAACAGGAATTTGGCACATCTGATGAGTTAGATCTCCCTGCACAGCTCCTAACAGGGTTGCCCATTTCTGTGTGGTGTCTGTGTACATTCTCGCTGTGGAAATAAGTGATAGCACCTGCACAAACACATGCCCGGAAATGCGCACGAAGCTGGTGAAAGCAGAGGACAGGCGAGAGGCAACCATGGCTCAGCCCTGGCAAAGGAGACGGTTATTCCAAATGCAGAAGATTCAGGAACACGATTCTTGGGAAGATTGGTGATGTCCGTGGATCTCATCGCTGTCGGGTTGTATCTGTGCAGCCAGTTACCAGAGCTGCCAGAACCGCATGTGTTGGTATTGGTGCCATCACTCAACGCTTCTGACTTTTCCTGATGCTGAGGATGACTGCATGTGGCGGAAGCAAAGTGCTGACTTAGCACAGATCATCAGATCCCAGTTGTTTTCTATCGACGGGGGCAGGGTTAGAACCCCCCCACTCCCCAATCCTATAAGAACTGGGATCTGATGATCTATGCTGTCGAGAGAGGCAGGGTTAGAACGCCCCACTCCCCAGTCTGATTGTTGAAAATAATAGTTGGCTTGGGAGGGTTTTTACTCCTTAGGTTGAAGCCGTGCATTTCTGGAGCCTGGACTGTCAGCCGTGGTGGCTGGGGAATGCTGGGGGCTGTGGTCGTCGGGCCTCTGGCAGCCCTGCTGATGGGTCCTGCCTCTTTGACACCTTTCATTTCTGAAGCTTGCTTTTCCCGTTGTTGGAAGTAGCAGCACTGGAGAAATGGCCTTCTTCCTACAGCGAAGCTCTGCCAGGAGAGAAGACACGGAGCGTCTGTTGAGGGATGTAGTGTTTGGGGGTCAACGCACCATGCGTTCTTCTCAGCGGTGCCTCCTGGTTGATGTTACCATCACCTGGCATTGCCCAGGAGGTAACTTGCAGATGCCACACTGATGGAAAGCCGCAGCAGCGTGGTTCGAGTCCAGGGCCAGCTGCAGCATATCAGCAAGTTCGGGCTGGATGCATGTGCTCCACCCAGTGGGTGGGTTTGTGGAGCTGGGGTGGCGTGAAAGCCAGAGGGTCCTGGTGGAACCCTGACAGATGACAGGAAAGAGGCCCATGAGGAGAGGAACCAGTGGATTCAAGGCAGGGAACCGAAGGAGCTCAGGAAGGAGCGAGCTGTCACAGGGTGGGAGGCTCAGGAGCCAGCAGGCGAGTGGGATGTGGCCTCAGGGTGCTGCTGCATTGGTGAGGGTCCTTCTGTCACTTTTCTGAGAGTGCAGCCAGTTGTGGGGTGGGTGCCAGCTCTCGCAGATAGAAGAGCCAAGCGTCCTGCAGGAGACCAACGTGTGCACTGGGAGTTCCCAGGTGCGTGTCCTGGCATGCGGCCCAGAAGCCCCTGAGAAGGCTCAGTGTGTGGTGTTTTTCTGTAACTCACTCAGTTACAACAGCTGTCTTATGTTCATTCAAGGCACTGTGGCTCTGCAATCAGCAGATGAAAAAGTCAGCCAGGCCTCGATTACTGCCTTCAGTTTAGCAAGTTTCTTTATGCCCTAGATTGGTTCAGAGGTGCTATACAGGAGTCAGGGACTAAAATAAAAAATTTCAGAAAGCTAAGGTTTTGGCAATGAGAATTTGACAGAAGAGTGTGGAATAGATCTTTAAAATGGCAAAAGTTTCTAAAAAAAATTGAAACCTGATGCGAAAAACAATAGAGAAATATACAAAAAATAAATTATGTTCATGCTCATTTTATTTATTTATTTATTTTTGAGACAGGATCTTGCTCTATCACCCTGGCTGGAGTGCAGTGGCCTGAACTCTGCTCACTGCAAGCTCTGCCTCCCGGGTTCAAGTGATTATCCCATCACAGCCTCCCTAGTAGTTAGGAATATAGCCTTGTGAAATGATATCTGGCTAATTTTTTGTATTTTTAGTAGAGACGGGGTTTCGCCATGTTGGCCAGGCTGGTCTTCAACTCTTGGCCCCAAGTGGTCTGCCCACCTCGGCTGGCCTCCCAAAGTACTGAGATGACAGGCATGAGCCACCGCGCCCAGCCCAGTTTAATTGTTATTCAATTACACCAGCCCTCATTTTGGAAAAAAGGCTAGGTGCAGGGATTAATAACTAGCGCTTTGATTTTACTTGTAAAATGTATTTTCTTTTTTTTCTTGTGGGCACCAATAAATTAAATACTAATAAAAATACAATACAGGCCGAGCGCGGTGGCTCATGCTTGTAATCCCAGCACTGTGGGAGACTGAGGTAGGTGGATCACAAGGTCATGAGTTCGAGACCAGCCTGGCCAACATAGTGAAACTCCATCTCCACTGAAAATACAAAAAAAAAAAAAAAAAATAGCCAGGCATGGTGGTGGCTGCCTGTAATCCTAGCTACTTGGGAGGCTGAGGCAGGCGAATCGCTTCAAACTGGGAGGCGGCGGAGGTAGCAGTGAGCCAAGATCATGCCACTGTACTCCAGTCCTGGTGACAGTGCGAGATTCCATCTCAAAATATATATATATATATAATATATATATATACTATATATAATATATATAAAAAATACATTCATACAGCCAACAGACACATGAAAAAATGCTCATCATCACTCACCATCAGAGAAATGCAGATCAAAACCACAGTGAGATACCATCTCACACCAGTTAGAATGGATTAAAAAGTCCGGAAACAACAGGTGCTGGAGAGGATGTGGAGAAATAGGAACACTTTTACACTGTTGGTGGGACTGTAAACTGGTTCAACCATTGTGGAAAACAGTGTGGCAATTCTAGAACTAGAAATACCATTTGACCCAGCCATCCTATTACTGGGTATATACCCAAAGGATTATAAATCATGCTGCTATACAGACACATGCACATGTATGTTTATTGCGGCACTATTCACAATAGCAAAGACTTGGAATCAACCCAAATGTCCATCAGTGACAGACTGGGTTAAGAAAATGTGGCACATATACACCATGGAATACTATGCAGCCATAAAAAAGGATGAGTTCATGTCCTTTGCAGGGACATAGATGCAGCTGGAAACTATCATTTTCAGCAAACTATCGCAGGAACAGAAACCAAACACCGCATGTTCTCATTCATAGGTGGGAATTGAACAATGAGATCACTTGGACACAGGAAGGGGAACATCACACACCGGGCCTATTGTAGGGAGGGGCAGAGGCAGGAGGGATAACATTAGGAGATATACCTAATGTAAATGACGAGTTAATGGGTGCAGCACACCAACATGGCGTGTGTATACATATGTAACAAACCTGCACTTTGTGCACATGTACCCTAGAACTTAAAGTATAATAAAAGAAAAAGTAAAATAAATAAAATACATGTTTTCAGTCATGTAATGTATATGTGTGTATTATCTTTTTATATGGTATATATTATGTGTATATTATTTATAATATATAGATAAAATATACATTATATATAGAAACAGACAAAATATACATTACAAACACACTCATTCACACACATGTGCCATGTGGTCTAAGATATTGCAGTGTGGCAACATGTACACATTTCACAAGTTTACGTCTTTGAGTTATTCCGGAAGACTGTTATCACCTCTGGCAAGGAAGTTTCATTAGGAGGTTAACAGGTTCTAATATACATGAAACGGTTGACTACTGCCTTGTTTGTTACCCGGAGGCCCTTAAGCAATCAGGCAGACAGGAAGAAAATTTCTGCTCTTGGTAACATTTGCGGTGCATTTCATAAGTGTCATTAATGTCACAGGGTGAGATTGAAAAGCTTCTGGGGATATATGGAAAATTAATGGGGGGCATTAGAACAGTAAAATAGCATGAGGTTGTGTGTGTGTGTGTGTGTGTGTGTGTGTGTGTGTGTTAAATAATGTATGAAGATTGTGAGTAGATGCCCAAGTGGTGGAGAAGAGAGAAACAGTATCTCTGTGGACTGGAGAAAGGACTGTGGAGGAAAGGGCTGCAATGTAAACTGAAGAAACTGTTTCAATGAAAATCTATCAGACAGTAGAGGTACAGGCAGCACTGCTTAAATCCCAAGGGAAAAAGTAGAATGTATTTTTGTGTAGAACCTGTTTCTAATACCTGAAGCACCTTCACCTGCTTCCAGGTGAGCACCAACAATGGCCCCAATTCATCTTCAAGTGGATTATTATCAAAATACATCATTATGATACTAACAGATCATGGCAGGTGTTATAAATTGTGTCCCCACAAAAATTCATATTTTAAAACCCTAACCCTTCATTCCTCAGAATGTGACTATACTTGGAGATAGGGCCCTTCAGTGGGTGATTAAGTTAAAATGAGACTGCTAGGGTGGGCCCTAATCTAATCTGACTGGTCCCCTTAAAAGAAGAGGGAATATAGACTTACTGAGACACCAGGGATGTGCATATACAGAGGAAAGACCATGTGAGGTCACAGCAAGAGGGCAGCCATCTGCAAAGAAAAAAGAAGAGCTTCATAAGCGTGTTAGTCATTGTCGCAGTGCTATAAAGAAATACCCAAGACTGGTAATTTATAAAGGAAAGAGGTTTAATTGACTCACATGAGGAGGCCTCAGGAAACTTAGAATCATGGCAGAAGGGGAAGCAGGCACCTTTTTCACAAGTGGCAGGAGACAGAAGTGTGAAGTGTGAGCACAGGAAAACTCACTTTTAAAACCATCAGATTGTATGAGACTCACTCACTATCGCAAGAACAGTATGGGAGAAACAGCCCCCATAATGCAACCACCTCTCACCGGGTTCCTCCCTAGACACATGAGGATTACAATTCAAGATGAGATTTGGGTAGGGACATAGAACCAAACCATGTCAATAAGAAACCAAGCCTGCTGACACCTTGACTTGGACTTCTGGCCTCTAGAATTGTGGGAAAATAAATTTTTGCTGCTTAAGCCACCTAGTTTGTGGTATTTTGTTATGGCAGCTCAAGCAAACTAATTCAACGGGCAATCAAAATACAAAGGCTGTGACTGTGGTTGGCAGAGTGTTAGAAACACACATAAATCCTTGAGGTATTCAGACACAAGTGAGAGAGAGCTCAGCACTAGAATTTACTGGACTGAACACGGGAATTAGAGAATGCTAAGAACATTTAGATTATGATTTTGAATGTGATCATTTGTAAATCGAGGTAACAGATAACATACATTGAACTTAGGGAATTCACTTAACATAGGAGTTAAGAATATGGACCCAGACATCTTAGTTTTGAATTCTGGTCCTGTGCATGATTCTGGATAAGTTGCTTGGCCTCTGTCTCTTGGCTTCTGCATCTGTGGAGATAATATGGCTAACTGCATATGGTTTTCATAAGGATTAAATAAATTAATATGTATAAAGCCTTTAAATAGTTCCAGGAACACAGTGATATACATAAGAGTTAGCTATCATTTTATTATTGTCATTATGAACAGACACTGCTCAAAATACTTTATTAGAAACAATTTTCACAAAAATTACTTGGGCAACTGAGATATGGTGAGATAAATTAACTTACTCAAGATCACACCATTAATAAGTAATGGAACCAGTATTTCACCCATAGGTTATTTATTGTACTCCATAGAAACAAAGCCATTATTTACAAATGACAAAAAATGATGCCAAGTAGATGATTATATAAGTGTATATGTTTACTAGGTTCACATTAATGCAAGTGATTTCTCCAAATGAAAATTTACAAATAAAATAATGTGTTCATTATTTACCTTAGTAGTAAAATAAATTTTCTGTTGAAAACAGTGAAGTATTCACTAAACTTGCCTATTTTTCAAAAGACATTTATTCATTATTAGTAAATAGTCAATGATAAGTATTAAATGAGGAAGCAGAAAAAGTAGACAGAAATAAACAACTTTCAGAATGTATTTGGAATGCTTAACTGTATGCATTTTTTATTTTCTTTATTTTTGATTCTCATTTTTTTTAAGAAATAGAAATACCTGAATCTCAAATTGAACAGTGCATTATTAAAGAAAGACTGATTGCATTGTTTTGTTTACAAGTCCGTTAATTCATAAACAAGTGCATTTGATAGAAGAAGGCATCTTATGTTTTCTTTGGTGTGCACGCGTTTAGATAAAGAAACACTTCCTCTTTTTCTTTAAGTACAATATTATACCTGCAAAGAGGTGGTCTGAGAAAGAGAAAAAGGGAAAGAACAAAAAATAACTATTAGTAAAACAAGAGAGTTGATGTCCTTCTCTCATAAATATTAGAATAGTCCATGCCTGTAACTAGCTAGTTCTCTAAATGTAGGGAGTTGGAACAAATCTATGGGATAATTTCCATTCTATCTCATTTGGCTGTGTAGGGATGAAATAGACAAAATGCTTATAAGAAAGAAAAAAATCTGTTTCAACTTCTTTTCTCACTGCCTTATTGGAAAACTTAATTGTATGAGAAAACTTAATTGTATGAGAGGTACAGTTAGATACTGATGCAGTTGAAACTTGAACTCAACTCAGTATCCAGGCCATTCCTTCCATCATGATGGTCACCAGAAGAGAGTCAGAGTGAATCGCATAGACAAAGTTTGCCAAAGCAACTTAATCAATCCTCTTATGCCACCTACTAAAATGGAAATAATAAGTCCTAAAGTATTCTATATCTTGGACAGATTTTATATTTAATATTTCAAGCTTTCCAAGAAGCCAAGTCACTGCAGCACTGTTCACATATTTATAATAAAATAGTAAGACAAGTGTGTTTTCTTTTTTCTACAATTGACTAAAAGCTCATGACCTTATTAGCATAGCATTGAATTATCTTCTATTCATACATATATAATAAATACATATTTTTTGAAATATTCTATATTTTACAAAGCCTCTACAAGCTTTACAAAACAGCTTAGGCAGGTACACAAGGCCTATCAATGTTAAATTTTACCAAAACCTTTGAGAAAAAATAATTTGCTGTCCTTTTACATTGTAAAAGTTCATCTAGTGTCACTGTCATGAATTTTGATATATTTTTTATCTTATGTTTAATAGTTCCTTCTCCCAGGCAATAAAAATAAAAACACTATAATTTTGTGATATATTTTGAATTACCAAGGGAAAAGAATATTATATATTTATCTTTCTAATTTCAAAATGCATGTTGAATTTGTACTTCTAATGCTTTGCTTACCACACATTACCAAAAATGAGCACATTACATTGATAAAGTATAAGATTGATCTAAAATAATAAAAAAGAAATCAAGTAATAAAATTTTTAAAAATTCAAATACAATCTAGTTTTCTATTTTAATCCATATATATTATATCAAAGTACAAAAAATATATAAGCTTCTTTACTTCAAAAATCTCCTTAAGGCTTTTGCTCAACCTATCACCACATCTATCCATTTAGTATTCTCTTTTTTTGCCATTAATATAGAGGCCCCTAAATTTGACTTCATTTTTTTATTTATTTGCTTGTTTTAAATTCATAAAATTATATGTATTCATTGTGTACATGGTGTTTTGAAGAATAAATACATTGTGGAATGGTTAAATATAGTTAATTAAAATACACATTTCTTTAGTTATTTTGCAGCAAGAGCATTCAACACCTACTCTGCATTTTTCAGGAATATAATGTTTTGTTATTAACTATGGTCACCATGCTGCACAATAAATCTCTTGAACTCATTCCTTCTATCTAACTGTAATTTTCTATCCTTTGACCAACATCTCCTTAACACCTTCCCCTCCCAACTGCCCAGCCTCTGGTAACCATGATTCTACTCTCTGCTTCTATGAGATCAACTTTTTCAGATTCCACATGTGAGTGAAATCCTACAGTCTTTGTCTTTCTGTGCCTGACTTATTATACTTAACATGATGTCCTTCAGGTTCATTCATGTTGTTGCCAATGATGGGATTTCCTTCTTTATTATGTCTGAATAGTATTCCAATTTATAGCTCTCTATCATCTATCTGTCTCTATATAGGTGATATATATATATACACACATATATACTATATTTTTCTTACTGCTTCATCCACTATTGAAATCTTAGGCTTATTTTTTATCTTGGTTATAGTGACTAATGCTGTAATAAACATGGAAGTGCAGATATCTCTTCAACATACTGATTTAATTTCCTTTGATATATACCCAGCAATGGAATTGCTGAATCATATATTTATTCTATTTTTAATGTTTTTAGGAACTTCCAAACTGTTTTTCCTAACAACTATACTAATTTACATTCTCATCAGTAGTTATCAACCATTCCTTTTTTCCATGTTCTCACCAACATTTATTATAACTTTTGTCTTTATGGTAATAGCCATTCTTACAGTAGTGAGGTGATACCTCTTTGTGGTTTTAATTTGCATTTCCCTCATGGTTAGTGACATTGAACACTTTTTCATATACCTGTTGGCCAATTGTATGTCTTCTTTTGAAAAATGTCTTTTCAGATCCTTTGCCCAATTTTTAATTAGGTTATTTGTTTTCTTGATATTGAGTTGTTTGAGTTCCTTATATATCTTGGAGATTCATCTCTTATCATATATATACTTTGCAAATAATTTCTCCCATTCTGTAGATTGTCTCTTACCTCTGTTAATTATTTCCTTTGATGAGCATAAGCTTTTTAGTTTAATGTAATCCCATTTGTCTATCTTTGCATTTGTTGCCTGTGCTTTTGAGGTCATATCCAAAATATCATTGTCCAGACTGATATCAAGAAGATTTTCCCTATATTTTCTTCTAGCAAGTTTATAGTTTCAAGTCTTAGATTTTGGTCTTTAGTACATTTGGAGTTGATTTTTTTTTTTTTTTTGTATAAGGTATGACATAAAGGTCTAATTTTATTCTTTTGAATGTGGATATACAGTTTTTCCAACACCATTTATTTTTATTTTGTTTTTTTAAAGTAGTAGATTCAGGGGGTACATATGCAGGTTTGCTACAAGAATATATTGTGTAATGATGAAGTTTAGGCTTCCTGTGTACCCAATCACCCAAATAGTGAATGTTGTACTCAGTAGGTAATTTTTTAATCTACATCCTTCTCCCACTGTAATCTCTTTTAGAATCCCAGTATTGATTATTTCCCCCTGTATTTCCATGTGTACCCACTCCAACACTATTTATTGAAGAGACTGTCCTTTCTCCACTGTGTGCTCTTGGAACCTTTGTTGAAAATTAATTTTTAAATGGGTGAATTTATTTCTAGGCTCTCTATTCTGTTTCATTGGTCCACATCTCTGTTTTTATGCTAGTATTATACTACTTTGGTTACTATAGCTTTCTAATATATTTTGAAGTTATTTGGTGTGATGTCTCTAGCTTTGTTCTTTTTGCTCAAGATTGCTTTAGCTATTTAAAGTATTTTGTGGTTTCATAGAAATTTTAAGATTTTTTTCTATTTCACTGAAGAATTTCAATGGTATTTTGATGGAGATTTCATTAAATCTGTAGATCCCTTTGATTATTATGGACATTTTTAACAATATTAACCCCTCCAAGCTACAAACATGGGATAGCTTTCATTTATTTGTGTCTTCTTCAATTTATTTCATCACTGTTTTACAGTTTTCTGTGTAAGAATTGTTAACCTTTTTGGTTAAATTTATTCCTAGGTATCTTATCATCGTATAGCTATTGTAAATATATTTGTGTTCTTGATTTATTTTTCAGATACTTTGCTATATTGCATTTTCAAAGCTATCTTTGAGAATGTTATATTAGTATTTATACATATTCATGTATTTTGTTTTTAAAAATCGAATTATACTCTTATAAAACATCATGCTTTTCTCACCAGGCAATATCTTATGAATCTTTTCATGAATATAAAGAAACATTTAAATATATAAATATATATAAAAAAAAAAAAAAACAATAAATATATAAAAAAGAAAAATTAATTCTTGTATATTGATTTTGTATTCTGCAACGTAACTTATTCCTAATATTCTTTTAAAATATTACTTGGATAAGGTTTCCAGCAATAACCAGGGAAAGGAATAGTGCCTGTTTCCACCTGCCATGTGAGAAAACCCAATTCATAGTTCACTGGATAAGGCACACAGAAGGGTCTTCTCTAAGTAGTGGGAATCATTACACCTAGACTGAGCACTTATCCAAGTTAGCTTAATAAATTTTGAAAGCAAGACCTGAAAGGTGTAACCCCAGTAACATTTTGTAGGAATACAAAATATAGAACATTCAATAAGATACATTCACAGCATCTATGATGTAATTGAGAATTACTAAGCATTGCAAAGCTGGAAAATGGACCCATATAAGGTGAAAAATCAACCAATTGAAACCAACCCAGAACTAGCACAAATGTGAGACTCAGCAGATAAATGCATTAAAACAGTTATTATACCTTTACTTCAGATGTGGAGACATGAGAGATACGAAGAGGTGAGAACTATGATGTTTGAGATGAATAATACACTTACGAGATTAAAAGCAGATTAGATATTGCAGAAATAAATCAGTGAACTTAATAACATAGCAACAGAAACTATTCAAAATAAAATGCAAAGAGAAAATAGAATTTTAAAATTAACAAAGCTATCATCACACTGTTGTACTATCAAATATTAGATATTACTTCAAGTAGCCAAAAATACTTAAAATTGGAATCCTCAAAAGGAGAAGTTGTAGAGGAACACAGAAAAAAACGAAAAAAAAAGGCTGGAAATTTAGATGAAACTTGATGAAAACTATAAACCCACTGTATTATTCTGTTCTCACACTGCTATACAGAACTGCCCAAGACTGGGTAATTTATAAAGGAAGAGGTGTAATTGACTCACAGTTCAGCATGGCTTGGGAGGCCTCAGGAAATTTACAATCATGGCAGAAGGCCCCTCTTCACAGGGTAGAAGGAGAGAGAATGAGTGCCCAGCAAAGGGGAAGCCACTTTAAAAACTTTCAGATCTTGGCCGGGCTCAGTGGCTCACATCTGTAATCCCAACACTTTGGGAGGCCGAGGCAGGCAGATCATGAGGTCAGCAGATTGAGACCATCCTGGCTAACACAGTGAAACCCCATCTCTACAAAAAATACAAAAAATTAGCCAGGCGTGGTGGCATGCACCTGTAGTCCCAGCTACTTGGGAGGGTGAGGCAGGAGAATCGCTTCAACCCAGAAGGCAGAGGTTGCAGTGAGCCGAGATCACGCCACTGCACTCCAGTCTTGGCAACAGAGCAAGACTCCATCTCAAAAAAAAAAAAAGTTCTGATCTCATGAGAACTAACTACCACAGGAACAGGATGAGGGAACCACCACAGTGAATCAATTATTCAATTATCTCCACCAGGTCCCTCCCACAACATGTGGGGATTATGGGAACTACAATCAGACCCATCCAAAATGGCTACAAGCCTGCTTTGAAGATTATTGTTAAGACTAGTGGCTCGAACAAAACAAGGAACCATAGAAAAGACCCATAAAGCACAGGCCCAGGAGAAAAAGCAAGGAAAACAGGAAAAACCTGTCCCACAGACCCTGCCAGAGGAGCTAGAGACTCCACCCCCTTATGTTCCAATTTACTCTTCTTTGGCAAGGCTTAGGCAGGAAGCCACTCCAGCAGCTGCCTCCGGAGGGTCAGACTCAGAGGAGAGTACCCCCTGAACTTCACTATATAGGGAACAGCCAGGGCCACTGCCTGATAAATCAAAGGAGGAACTCAAGGATGAGGTTGGCCGTCTCTGGTCAGGACGTGCCTGAGTCATGCAGATGCCCCTCAGAGAAACTAGATTTGGGTGGGGACATGGGCAAACCATGCCACCCACAGTTCCAAGAAAGCCAACAAACTTCAAAAAACAAGAAGTATGAAGAAAAATACAGCATGGTATGTCATAGTAAAATTGCTCAAAATCAGTGACAAAATCAGAAAAATCTTAAAACGAGCCAAGCAGAAAAGTAGATTATCTTTGGAGCAACAAAGAAAGGATAGCAACAGATTTCTCATTAGGTTCAGTGCATGGTAGAAGATGGCAAAACAACATCCTTAAAGAATTGATAGACCAGCCTGACCAACATGGTAGTGAAGAAGGAATTCATGAATTTTACAAGTATAATCAAAGACAAACAAGACATTTTTACTTTTTCCTTCAAAAGCTAAGTGTAGTGTAGCAACCTCCCTGCCCGCTCCCACCCGTAGTCTAAGTTAGAGAAGAATACTAACTGCCTGTTTTTCCTTCTGTGCTCAATAAGCCTTATCTGTACTTGCTAGTTGCACATTCCTTGAGGCTCAGCGAGTTCCTGCTTCACCTCCCTAGACCAGCTGCAAAGTTACAAGGTTGATACAGAAACATGGTTTCCCAGGGATGTGGAACATATAGTATAAATAAATGTAAAAGACTGATCAACTGCCTTTGTTCTCACTTCTGTAAGTATGCTTCCTGCCTCACATAGCTCCCAGCCACTGACTGCTTAAAAGGTGGTTGCTTTCTTTGTCCGGGGCTCAGACTTTCCTGGATGCCAGTCCAACTGAGCCAGTGATCACCTTTTAATAAAGACCTTTCCTGAACTCTGTTCGGTCTCTCTTATCTCTGATTGTCCCACAACATTTCTGGGGGCTCATCTGGGATTGGAGATGGCAGGTTTTTGTCTCCTTTGACTATGGGTTACAGCCCCAGGATGTGGGAGATTTGGGACTCTTGGCACCACTGGGTAGGACTTAGCCCAGAAGGAGAACAGTTCTCCCGTGTCTTAGAGTCTTCCCTTGACAACGCAAACGGAACCCACTCAGGAGTTGCAGGAGAGTCACTGGAGCAGCGCGCAGGCAGACTACTGAACCACAGTAAGGGTGGTCCCTAGGAAAGCGTGTCCCATAAGGACAGAAGGGGAGCTTGATCACCTCCCAGGGAATGACCATTTATCCAACCCAGAGCAGCTGGGGGCGGCAGGAGTGGCTTGCCAATTTGGATGAATGTCGTATCCCCACTCACACTGGAACTGGAAAAAGGGAGAAAATGAGCCAAAAGAGTGGCAAGTGCAGCAAGGTAGAGCTTCCTGGCAGGGTGACAAGAGTGGCTTGCCACTCCAACTGGGAGTGTGTGGGTGTGTGTGAAGCTACCTGGGACACGGGAGATTCTCGTTTCGTCCGATGAGGAGTCCTGGGGTAGGAGTGGTATGTGTATGTGTGTGAATGTGGGAACCTAACTAGGCTCACCTGGGACGCGGGAGATTCTCGTTTCGTCCGATGAGGAGTCCTGGGGTAGGAGTGGTGTATGTACGTGTGTGAATGTGGGAGCCTAACTAGGCTCACCTAGGACATGGGAGAAGCTCGTTTCATCCGATGAGGAGTCCTAGGGTAGGGGAGGTGTGTGACAGTGTGTGAAAGAGATGGTCTCAGGAGAGGCCAATGTGGGGAGTGATGGGGGAGATGCAGATCTCTTAGAGCAGACTGTGTCCTCCAAAGCAAGTGTGGGATGAGCCAGACCTAGGTCACTGTGTAAGGCCAACAGGATGTCATAGCTTCACAGCAGTACTTGGGTGTGACCTGGCCAAGCAGGGTCCGGACCTCCCATAATAGGACTCGGTCTGGTGAATCTGAGAGTGAAAGTGTGTTGTGAGGGAGGAAATGGAAGAAAAAGCGTTGAAGCCAACTCCATTAGAATGTATGTGGAAGAACTTTAAGAAAGGCTTTGATGGTGATTATGGAATGAAGTTAACACTGCAGAGGCTAAGAACCCTTTTTGAGATTGGCCCTCTAATGTAGGGTGGCCAGCTGAGGAAACCATAGATAGGGAAATAATTGGCCGAGTGTTTTGGGCGGTCACTGGGGTCAGACAACAGCCTGGGTACCCTGATCAGTTCCCATACATAGACTCCTGGCTGCGTGTGATTCAGACCTGTCCAAAATGGCTACAGGCCTGCTTTGAAGATTACTGTAAGTCCCTAAGGGCTCAAACAAAACAAGGAACCATAGAAAAGACCCACAAAGCACAGGAGCAGGAGAAAGAGCAGCAAGGAAAGCAGGAAAAACCTGTTCCTCCAGGCCAGTGGAACTAGAGACTCCACCCCCTTATTTTCCAATTTATCTATCTCCGGCAAGGCTTAGGCAGAAAGCCGCTCCAGCAGCTGCCTATAGAGGGTCAGACTCAGAGGAGAGTACCCCCCAAACCTCACCACGTAAGGAAGAGCCAGGGCCACTGCCCGATAAAGCAAAGGAGGAACTCCAGGATGAGGTTGCCCGTCTCTGGCCAGGACGCACTCAAGCCATGCAGATGCCCCTCAGAGAAACTAGAGGACAGATCTATCTAGATGCACAAAATGAGGTTCAAAGAGGAGAACGACTTTATGAGGAGAACAGCTTTATGTTTATTAGTCCTTCTCTACCACAGACATTTTCAACTGTAAACAGCATACTCCCTCCTATACGGAAAAACCCCAGGCTCTTATTGATCTAATGCAATCCATCTTCTTAACTCACAACCCAACCTGGGCTGACTGCAAGCAGCTCCTTCCGTCACTGTTCAATACAGAAAAACGCTACAGAGTAATACAAGTGGCTAATAAGTGGCTAGAAAGCAACACCCCAGTAGGCATGGCAGATGTCAAACAGTATGCACAACAGACTTTACCAGTAGAAACTGATCTAGGTTTGGACTGAAATTAGGCCCAAGGGCTGCTAAACTTTCTGAGATACTGAGAGACTCTGATACAAGGAATAAAGGCTGGAGGGAAAAAGGCAACAAACATTGGAAAGGTTTCAGAGGTTCATTAGAAACCAGATGAAAGTCCCAGTGAGTTCTATGGGAGGCTTTGTGAGGCTTACTAACTCTACACACCTTTTGACCCAGAAGCAGCAGGGAATCAGTGCATGGTTAATGCAGCATTTGTGTGTCAAGCACAAGATGACATTAAGCAAAGTTGCAGAGGCTGGAGGGGTTTGAAGGTATGAACATTCCCCAGCTTACCCAGGTGGCAACCCAAGTGTTTGTAAATCAAGGTGAAAAAGCAAAGTGGGAGGCCAAGTGTAGAGTGAAGGAAAAGGCAGAGTTCTCACCCACAGCCCTGGTTGAAAGAGACGCTGGATTTGCAAGAGGATGTGAACATGTCATGGATGTGGTCACAGTAGAGGACAAGCTAGGCCAGATCAGGAGACAAGGACAGGTCAAGAAGGTCGGCCTAGACTAGACAGAGATCAATGTGCGAGATGCAAGCAAAGAGGGCATTGGAAAGATTAATGTCCAGAGAAAGAAAAGGATAAGGGCAACAACCAGAGACAGAATGACTGGACAGAGCCTCCTTCTGCCACTGGGCAAGGCAAAGTAAGATCCAACATGGATCTAATTGGGCTAGCAGAAGCCAATGACTACCTTGAAGACTGAGACAGACCGGGCTCCATCTCATTAGGCCCCAAGGAGCATATGGTCTCAATGGTAGTAGGGGGCTGAAAAATAGACTTTATGGTAGACAGAGGTGCAGAACGCTCGGTTGTGACTCAAACAATTGGGCCATTGTCAAAAGACTATGCTAATATCAGAGCCACAGGTATCACAGAAAAGACACATTTTTTCAAATCAAAGAGATGTATGACTGGAGACTGAAAAGTCCAACAAAAATTCTTATATTTGTCAAACTGCCCAGTGCCGCTACTAGGAAGAGACTTACTACAAAATCTGCAGGCTCAGATCTTCTTTAGTGGAGATATGACCTTAAGCCTAAGGCAAAGAAAGGTTATGGTATTAACACAATCCCCAAAACAGGAATGGAGACTTTATGAAAGTAGTTCTCAGGAGTATGGAAAAAGATACAGTGTGGCTGAAGGAGAAAAACTCTCCACAGACTTAATTCTTAAGTTACCAGGAGTCTGGGCAGAGGACAATCCCCCAGGGCTGGCAGAAAATCAAGCACCTGTCATAGTAGAGCTACTACGAGGAACCTACCTGGTGCAGATCTGTCAGTATACCGTTCCCAAAGAGGCTAACCAAGGGATTGCAAAGCACTTAAAATGGCTCCTTGAATTTGGAATAATAGAGAGGTGTCTCTCCTCATGGAATACTCCCATATTGCTGGTGTTAAAACCTTCTACTGACTGCCGGCCTGTACAAGACTTAAGGGCAGTCAACAAGATGGTGGCTACACTGCATGCTATTATGCCTAACCTGTATGCTATGCTTGGACAAATACCTGCTAGTGCTGCTTGGTTCACATGCTTAGACATAAAAGATGTGTTCTTCTGCATCCAATTAGCCCCTGTAAGCCGAGACATTTTTGCCTTTGAGTGACAGAGAGAGACTTCCCCAAGGATTTAAAAACTCCAACTATCTTTGAAGAGGCACTAGCCTCACACTTAAAGGCTTTCACGCCACCTAGCGACCGATGAGTCTTACTGCACTACATAGACGATTTGTTGCTATCCGCACCCACCAGAAAGGAATGTATCCAAGGAACAGAGAGTCTCCTTTGAGTCCTGTGGAAAGCTGGGTATAAAATGTCCAAAGAAAAGGCACACATCTGTGGCCAAGGAGTTCAGTACCTTGACTTTTTCATCTCACAAGGGCAGCATGAGCTTGGGCTGGAGCAAAAGGAGACTGTAGCATTCCTTAGCCAGACACAAGGCGGCAAATGCAGGAATTCCCAGGGGCAGCTGGTTTCTGCCGCACATGGATCCCCAACTACTGGGTCCTAGCAAAACCTTTACATGAGGCAATGAAAGGGGGGAAAAGGAGCCCCTCCTTTGGGAAAAAGAACAGGATATGGCTTTCAAGGAAATCAAGAAAGCTTTAATCCAGGAACCAGCACTAGGGCTGCCAGACATAACAAAGCCCTTTTACCTCTATGTTCATGAAAGAAAAGGAATGGCTACAGTAGTCTTAGTGCAAACGCTGGGGTCATGGAATTGGCCGGTAGCATATTTGTCCAAGCAACTAGACTTTGTGCCTAAGGGATGGCCACCCTGTTTCAAGGCACTGGCCACCACTGCCTTTTTAGCTGAGGATGCTAACAAGCTCACATCTGGACAGAAGCTGATAATTCAGGTGCCCCACACAGTTGTCACCCTGATGGAACAGGGAGGACAAGGTTGGCTCTCTAACGGTAGGATGCTGAGATACGAAGGGCTACTATGTGAGAATCCATACATCACCTTAGAGACTGTGAATACCCTAAATCTGGCCACACTGTTACCAATAGAATATGTGGAACATGGGAAGCCCCCATTATGTGCCCCAGGGTACCACTGCTATGTAGAAACAGTGGATGAAGTCTTTTCAAGCCAGAAAGACTTAAAGGATCAACCCTTAAAAGACCCAGATGTTGAATATTTTACTGATGGAAGCAGCTTTACATCCAAGGGTGTCAGAAAGGCCAGATATGCCATAGTCACATTAAGCTCGGTGGCCAAGGCCCGCCCCCTAGCGGTAGGAACCTCAGCACAGAAGGCAGAATAGCTCTCCCAAGACTGCTACTTCTAGCAAAGGGAAAGTCAGTGAATATCTATACTGACTCCAGATATGCTTTTGCCACCTTGCATGCTCATGGAGCCATTTACAAAGAAAGAGAACTGTTGACTACTGAAGGAAAGGAAATCAAGAACAAGAAGGAAATACAGCAGGTCCTAGAGGCTGTATGGGCTTCAAAGGAAGTAGCAGTCATCCACTGTAAGGGACATCAAACAGGAGGAAGTGATGAGGCTACAGGAAACAGAAAAACAGACAAAGAAGTGAAAAGGGCTGCAATGACAGAAATAACAAAGGAAGAAGAGACTTATGCTATGCCCTTATTAGAGCCTCCCTTTGCAGAGACTCCTAACTACTCATCCAAAGAGAAGGTGTGGTTCACACAGGAAAATGGGAGTTATCAAAAAGGAGACTGGTGGAAGTTGTCAGATGGGAGGCTTGCCATTCCAGAAGCCATTGCCCCCCAATTTATAAAGCAGTCTCACCAAGGAACACACACGGGGAAGACAGCTTTAGAAATTCTCATAGGGCGATATTTCTATGTGCCATACCTAACCGCCATCACTTGAGCCATCTGTGAGCAGTGTGTTACTTGCACCCAGAATAACCTAAAGCAAGGGCCTACTCAGACCCAGGAATTCAGGAAACAGGAGCAGCGCCATGTGAAAACCTACTTGTAAACTTTACCAAGCTGCCTCAGTCTAGAGACTATGATACATGTTAGCGTTTGCACCTTTTCAGGGTGGGTCAAGGCATTCCCCACCAGGACAGAAAAGGCATGAGAAATAACCAGGATATTATTAAAAGACATTATTCCTAGATTTGGACTGCCTCTAACTTTAGGCTCAGACAACAGACCAGCTTTTGTGGCAGAAGTAGTACAGCAACTGACTCAGATGTTAAAGATTAAATGAAAACTGCATACAGCCTATCACCCACAAAGTTCTGGAAAGGTTGAGAGAATGAACCAGACACTGAAACAACTGTTGAAGAAGTTTTGCCAAGAGACTCATTTAACGTGGGACCAGGTATTACCCATGGTCCTTCTCTGAGTCAGGTGTACCCCTACTAAATTAAACAGGCATTCACCATTCACCCTATGAGACAGTGTACGGCTGACCACCCCCACTTACATTTCAGGTAAAAGGAAATTTAAAGGAAATTGGAGAACTGGCCCTAAGAAGACAAATGCAGGCATTAGGTGAGGGAATGCAAGAAGTTCAAGGGTGCGTAAGAGAAAGAATACCTGTTAGCCTTACAGATGCAACACATCCCTTTAAACCTGGTAACTCTGAATGGGTTAAACGCTGGAATCCTACCACCCTCGGGCCCTTATGGGATGGCCCCTATATTGTAATCGTGTCTCACCCTACCACTGTTAAAGTTGCAAGTATTACACCTTGAATCCATCATAGCCGACTAAAACCTGCAGCCTCAGTTCAAGATCAGTGGACAAGTCAGCAAGATCCAGATCATCCAACTCGACTGACCTTGTGGAGGAACCAAGGCACAGCAGGAAAAGATGACCGCCCTGCTCCAACCACACCAGAGGCTGGTCGATCAATGCATGGATGAAGCTTGAGGAAACGTCAAGCCCTGTGCTAGTCACACAACCAGAAGCTGACTAGTCTACACACGGCTGAAGCCTGAGGAAGTTGGTGCCAGATAAGTAAATGTGAATTAAATTTGCAAGTGTAGTTATACTATCGCTTATACTGATTGTTTTGCTGTCATGCTATCTTTGCAATTGCTATCAAACTTGTTGCCCAGGAGGATGCCCGTGCATAGTGTAAACTTGATCACAC